>NW_009735736.1:0-86374 GCF_000703405.1 Apaloderma vittatum | reverse complement strand
TTTCTCTCCCAGACGGCAGCTCCCCGTGCGCAGGCACTGCCCTTCCGCAGTGCGCAACTGCCCGCCCTCCGCCCGGCCGGCACGGACCCGCTTCTTGGGCTGCTTTCTCAGAGCCAAGCGAGCCCCCGGCCCCGAAAGGCCCCACCTGAGCACGCCGTCAGCCTCCCAGCATTTCGGGAGTACTCTGGTACAGCTCTTTAATTCTCTTCCACAAGGTTCCTCCTCCTCTCAAGGCCGATCCTCACAACAGAGGTGTTTAAGCACCTGATGTTGCGCCCATTTCAGTAGAAGTTGAGGAAGAATGCAGTACTGAGACTAAAACACTTTTACGGTAATGCAGAGATTTATGAAACATTAGTACAGCTCTTAATTCAGTGTATTAACCCAACAGAGAAAATATCCCGTATTCTCTTCTTTCAAGAGAAGGAAGTGCCTCCAGAAGCAGAGTAAAGCATAAGGACTACTCACTGGGATATACTCTGAATCACATGAGCTTACATTACAATTGTAACTTTTGTCTTTTAAGCATTATCTAGCAGTGAACCATATGGGATACAGCTGAATTTCTTGAAAACTTCACAAAGTAGTAATTTGTTTCATTCTTTCACTATCTACTGCCCGGGTACAAAGAGTAAAGCTGGTTGGGCTGAGGAGCACTTGGTTCCCTAGAGGAATTCAGTCCAAGGCTGGACACAGGGCTGGCACGCACAGCCTTGCCAGGCAGGTGTCAAGAACGACACGGGCACATGCCTGAGCTGAAGAAGGGCAGAACACAGGCAAAGGTGTTGTTTTTTTGATTTGGTGAATATTTATTTTGCAATGAACACAGAGTTGCATGGAAAAACAAAACCAAAAACCAACAAAAAAGAAATCCAAAGAAAAGTCCAAAGGTGAAAGTGGGAGAGACAAAGGGATCAGAACCTGCTGTTAGAGGGATATTTCTCTCCAGCAAAGACAACCAAGAAAAATCAGAAAAAAAACTCAGCAGTTTTTCTCAACAGTTCTGTCTTCACATCTTCTAAGAGACTATACTACAGGGTCTTGAAGAAGTCAGAAAACATTTCAGGGCAATCAGGTTGCAGGGTATTGATAGACACATTGGCTGCAGTATTAAGAAAACCCCATCCTAGGAGGCCCTCATAAGATGTAGAGAGTTCTTCCGTGGTTTGTGGCCTTCCAAAGGCTTAGGTCCAGTAGCACAGCAGAAGGTGACCATCCATATGAAAACTGTCTGTAACACTGATTTTTCTTGGACACTGACAAAAGTTTCATAATCTGTTTTAAGTCTATCCTATGTAGCAATGCCCGCGTAGGACTATAGTCTATCCTACGTAGAGACTATAGTTTGAAGCATCTCTGAAAGCTCAAGTTATTCCATGCTTCACTAATCTGTAAAATGTAAGACATTACTCTTAGGAAGATGGACCAACCACAGGTGCATCAGGAGATGCTGGAACTGAGAGAAGACCTTGTGTAAACAAACCAAGAAGGGCCCAGGGCTGTTTTCTCAGTGTATCCAAGCGAATGCAGCATCTCAGCGGTACCCAGTTCTAGCAGCCCAGTGATGGACGAGATGACAGCATGGCAAAGAGGGGCTGCAAGTTAGCGTATATATAAAACAGCTGTGTCCTGGCACAGGAGTAAAGCTAATTGAATTCAGGTCTTATTTGACTTCCTCAAGATTCTACGCTCTAGTCTCTTTCTGAGGAGACACAAGGCCAAGTTCAGAAAACCTATGGCTTAGTTTAGCCTTAAGGTTTTGATTTGTGACGTTGCTGGGGAGAAGCACCCTTTCTAACGGCACACCAGAGCCCATCTGGATTTTCAGATCAGTGCTTGGCAGATACTTAAGGATAATACAAGCAGCTGCTGCCTTCTGGAGTGAGCCAGTGTTAAAGAGTAGTGACATGGGGACAATGTCCTATGGCCTCGGATGAACTGTTAATCCAACATTTGTGGAATTTACAAATAGCAAGAATTTCACAGCAATTTTGGTGAGATTGGTGGGTGGTCTACTCAGATGATGCTCCTAATTGTTCCAGTATTCTATTTTATTGAAAGCTGTCTGTCTGTATTTTCAACGACATAATTTCATTTTCTGTTTGAAATTACTCTAAAATGGCCAGTAAACACATACCATATACAGCTTAAGAGATATGGTCCTTAATAAGAAATTATTATTAGCAATGTAAAAGGCAATTTCATTCATTTTAAATCATGGTAAATTGAAGAATATTAATTTGCTTATTTGTCTCATAATCAAATGAACACTATATTTACGATTTTAAAGAAAATATTATTGTAAACACAATACTATTAAAATTATCAAGTCAAGGCATAAGAGATCCATAAAATTGCGGGCATGATTGATTTTTTTAATGGACCATTCACTTGTTCTCTGACCCCCTAAGGATTTTTTCTCCCAGCCTCTCACACACAGTAAATTCATTAAATCCAACCTATTTCCCCAAAGTATTGCATCATTACAGAGGAATATAGTATCAAATACAAAGCAAAATAAGTAAAATAGAGCAAGTGAATTGTACTGCTAATAACACTGAGAAGGAAAAAACTCACAGAAAACAAAGTTAAAATAGCAGCCATTATGAACCAACACTGACAGTAATATTTCACCGTCCCCTAGTAAGTATTATCAGGGCTTGTTCAGTTAATCTGCAAGAGTACTGTTCATTAATATCATGTATCTAACATCATTGTTTTACAGGATCAAAAGAAAACTCTCTGAAATCTAACTGCAAAAATATTTAGTCTCTGTGGACCAAATGAACACCTGAATTTTTCAGAAGCATAAGGAAGCACCTCACACATTTGGTTGCTATTTTATTGTCTTTTATTAGTTGTACATGCCACTACCCCAAAGAACTTGCATTCTCTTATAGACATAACACAAAGGAAAGCAAATACATAGTTTTTTTAATGGGAGGAGGAGGACCCGTGTTACGGTAACATCAAGCTGTTATGAAGTTCTGGCACATGCACTTTCTGCAGTTTCAGTGAATACGTAAAATTGTTTTTATGACACGCAAGGAGTAAGATTCCAGGAAAGATTCAAATTGGTTAGCATAACTTGCTGGTCAGGGATTAGGAATTTGCTCCATGCATTGGGGGCTATACAAAGAATTTCATAATTCTACCTTGGTACCCAGCGTGACTATTGCAACCTCCCTTACATCACCACAGGGACAGTCTATACTCTCACCATTCTTACTGAGAGAGACAGAGAGACACAGAGAGACAGACAGAGAGAGGGGAGAGAGAGAGCGTTATGAACTCAAACCTCAAGCCTTTCTTCTTCGAGTAAGTGTATATGGCTGATTTTTGGGGGACCTAAGCACATGAAGCCAGGGGTCAGGGCTGTGGTGTGGGTAACCTGTCTCCTGCCCTGAGCTGGCTGGAGCAACAGGGGCATTTCCAAAGGCTCTGCACCTCTGGCTTCAGTTTATCCACCAAGTCCCCGGTCTGCGCACGTGTAAAGGGAAGTTGACTGCACAAACATATCCAAAGTAATTTATTTCCCTCAGTTTCCGTGTTCCCCTTTACCATTTCATCTGAAAGCACATTACTCTTAAAACCAGGGACAAATTTAATGACCCTGCTTCACGTTTGTTAAAAAAAGAGAAAATAAAAACCAGTCAGACAAGTAAAAAACCAGCAAGCACTGCGATTCAGACACCTTCTCCTGTCAGAATGGATAAAGATGGGTAAATTTTTACATCACTTTATGCCAGTATATCTGTTAAAGAGTAAAATATTTCTCATAATGTAATCCAAACAGATGGTCACAAATGATAAAGTTTCTGCAGTTTAACAGGTTACTGCTGATCTTCATTAACTAGTAGTAACTGTATACCGCTAGCCTGCCTTATCTGTAACATAAATCACTCAACCCCAAAAGACTGAAAGCAAACCATTTTAGGTTTAACTGAGGAGACTACACGAGAGCTACTGTGTCCCTGCTATTCCAGTGAGCTGCTAGAGCGATGAAGCCATTGCTTACAAACTTCTGTTCTTACCCGCAGAAGACCAAGGTGCAGAGATGATGGTTAAAGGGATCTTTAGGACTAACTAGTCATACCTCCTGTACAAGGACAACACAATTTCCTACCACAGTTCCTGCATCAATCCTGAATTCATGCCTGAGCTATGGCATAATTTTGAGAAAAATCCCAATTCTTAGTTCACCTTCACTGCTGAATGTGTTCCAGTCTATTTACTGTCCATCATTCAAACTCTGTTGCCTTTTAAAGTTTGTCTCCTTACTTAAGGGATATCTACTCAAAGGGATCTTCTTTTCACACACCCTCCCAAATACCAGTTAGTTTACGACCTAAGCTTTCCAGGATTTTGATTAAACTGATATAAGAAATACCAGAGTCTAGGCCCCAAATATCTAGGGCTACAAGAGACAGGATAAAAAGTAGATTGGAAATATTCAGAAGAGCATATGACATACATATTATATAGGTTTTTAATGTTAAGGGAAGCTGACAAGGAAAAATAGATGTACTCACCACTCATTTTTACAATTAGCAGTTTAATATACATATCATTCCAGAAACAGACTGCATGACACATAAATAGACTGAACACCAGTGACAGATATACTGGTAAGTATAAATTTCATTTTTTTTCTAAATATATCAATGGAAAAAGTGGATAGGCAAGATTTTGAAGAAAAATACAAAACATACTTCATTCTATATAAATATTTGTTTTCTGAAAACGTCAATAAAATCAGTTATAGAATATAGAGAGAAAACATTTCATTTTATTACTTCAGTCTCCTCAGTAAGGAAAGGGGGTCTGAGTCTATAAAAGATGCTTAACACAGCCAAAGAAGCTGTTGGTACTAATGTCCAAAATAAATCCAGCTTTGTCTTGTTATTTAAAGTATATAAACATATCAACATTTATGAAATTTCATCAGTGAAAACTGAACTTCAGTTATTTAATTTTAAAAACAAACTCTCTCTATCAAGGTTTAAGCAAATACTGAAGTCTACCTCTCCTGTTCTTGCTTCATTCGTATTCTCTCCTCTTCTGAAGTAAGAGCTTCCTGCACTTTTATTTTACCAGTTTTCTCACTCTTGTCATCTTTGCGATGTTTGCCAAACCTGTTAATAACACACAAAAAAAGAATCTAACTTGTGAAATGAACAAAACTGTTTTTCCTTTTCCTATGACAAAGAGAGTCCTCCAAGAAGAGCTGCTTGGAAACCAGGAAAGGAAAGTGCAAATACCTTAGAATCTCAATTTTTAATATTTTCAGGCTGCTTTCAGGTTTTTTGCATACTTCTTTAAATTTTATTTTTATTTCACTCCTCTTAAAAGTTTATAGAATTCCTCACTAAAGAGTAGAACAACAACAAAAAATCAGGACCACATTCCTTTTTCTTGCCAGGATTTTAGGGTCACTATTCTTAAATACACAGTCGTACAACGTTGTAGAAATAACTCAACACTATCACTGCCAGAGACCGCAACTCAAGTTTACATTAAGCGAAGACTTTCACGTATGAACCGCAAGACACCCAGCACCCTATGTCTGACAACCTCCCAGAGCACATCACCACCTTCTGCACCCACCCCACGAGTGGTTTCACCACATGGTGACACCATCCAAAAATGTAAATTTATTCTTTTCCAGCACAGAGTTCTTTGTTGTTGCTTTTTTTTTAAACTTCGTTACTTCTGACTCTTTTCCCTCAATGCTGTTCCAGCACAAGAGGGAGACTGGAGGGATGGAGCTGGCTGGGCTGTCCCAGGCAGAGCAAGATGCTGCCAAATCAATGTTTGCCTTTTCCATGTCTCCTCTCCTGCTTTAAAGGCTACATTTCAGGTATTTTCACATTCTCCCATATTTGCACATTCCACTGTTTTCTTTAAGCTTCCAGCGAAAACACAGTTTGGCATTTGAGAGACTCGGTTATTATTAGAACAAATTGCATGTATTTCTCAGATATTTCAGACCTAGTCTGAAAGGAATGACTTTCAGATAGAGTGAACTAAACAAGCACTTAAATACAGCCCTTAAATGCATCTAGATGTTAATTCTTTATTTAAGGCAGAAGGGATAACACATATCTATTAAATATTATTAAACATTTACCATACCAAAAGCAGCAAAAATTTTACTTTTTAAAAATCAAATGCTCAGATGAGAGCAGACTGACACTTGTGGCACTTCACACTCAGGTTCACATCAAAAGTGAAATGAAAGTACTGAAAGAAATGTGCAAAGTCCAGCAATGGTGCAGACAGGACAACCCAAATGCTCACAGACAGTGAAATAAAACACCGAGTTCTTAAAACCTTCTTCTGACCCATGAATGTAAACTGTTTAAGACATTTAGAGTCCACCAGGCATTTACAGTATTTTCCTTTGTGTTCCTATTGATTCTAGTACCAAGCCATTGTGTGCACTGAAGATGTACCACGCAGCAACCCTGCAGAATGATTCATTTCTGGCCACTCAGTCGAGAGACGTTACTGTATTTCGCAACTGTGTTTATGGCTCTTAGGGCAGCTGTTTTAAAACACAACAACAGAGAAATACAGCATAGGAGCATGCAGGCAAACTTGAAAGTATGTGGCTATCCTCCACAGTTCCCAGACTGCTCATTTCAAAACTAATTCAGGCATCTGAAAATAAAACTGTTCATTAATAATCATCTGAAAAGGGAAAGGCAGAGAACATGATAGGGTTAAGAAACATAGAATAGAACATAAAGTCTCGATTTTATAATTAAAGTCTCTAATTTTATAATATATGTAAAACTGACATACTTAAATTTAGTGACTAGAAACACCAGCAGGTATCTTTTAAAACACCCACCTATGTATTAGAGAGTAGACAAAACCATTATACAAAACATTTACATATATGACACAAGAGATTGAAATCAAGTTCCAGAGGCTGTATACCAGACAAAAGAGAACAGTTAATTTAAAATAGCCCCAATCCTCTAGCCAAGAGAGGAGTTTGGACAGAAAAACAGTGGAACTGAGCCATTTTACCCTAATGCACAGTGCCAGGGGTGGCAGGGGTCTGACTGACAGGACACGCAGAGCTGCGAGGGGACACACAACATATGTGGTACTTTAGCACAGCATCTCTGGGATACCAACATTTGCTTCTGTCTCCTGTCCTTCCTTGACCCATTCAAAATGCTGGGCAAAGCAAAGGAACAAAATTCTGGAGCGACCAGTTTATTTTTGAAAAAGAAATAGTTGTTTAAAAAAACCCTAAAAAAATACGTAAAATTGAATTAGTTGTTACCCATTAGGTTTTGGCAGCAAAACAGATTTTCTACCACCATAAATCAATTCATTGCAAGTATGAACAGAAATATATCAAAATCAATACCTTATTTAAAAAAAAAATAAAGCACACAGGAAATTTCTAACGTTAAATATGTAATGCAAGCCCAGCAAAAATTGATGGTTTGAGTTCCCAGATCCAGAACACACTATGCTCGTGCTGCGTTTCAAGAGGCAGAGGTAGGTTTACCGCACAGGCAGCACTCGCAGCAGCAGGAGGGTTCAATTCACTTTGACTCATGAGCAAGCTGTGGCAACGAGCCTTCTTCTCTTTCAGAGTTTTCTTCTGATCATCTGGGAATGAATGTTCCTTCTGCCCTCGGGTACCATCCTGGTAAAGTCTCCAGAAGACATCTCTGGTCCTTTCCCAGGCATTTCAAAGGGTGACCATACTGTTCCCAACCTGGCTGGAGACTTTCCAGTGCCCGTCTTGGACAAGCTCTGCGGTCATCCTGGCAGAGTGTGAACCACGGTGGTCTTGCAAAGTTGCCTTCTCTGGATTTTGTCACCCGTAGGAGTGATCTATCTGCCATAATCACCACTGCCTGTAACAAGTTCAGCAACATTAACTGCACTGTCCCTACATGCCAACCCAGAATCATCAGCGCTGTCCTCCCCCCTCCCTGATTGTGCCTTCATGTTTTTAACACCATCACCTGCATAGAACACATCTCCATGATACTCATAAGTCATGGGGCTGCGGAACGGTTTGGAAACACACTGTCCTAAGTGAGTTTGGCTCTGAACAAGTCTGCATACTTTTAGCAAGACCTCTGTGCAATAATATTTACAAGTTCAAGATTTCTGTTTTCCACTGAGATTACAAGTCTAACATCTCTGTTAAGCTTCAGCTTACAATAGTAGAAGTAACAGACAAAAAAAGGGAAAACATTTTCCAAGTTCCACCAAGTACTTGAAAAAGATGTTTAAAATAATTGCAATGGGGATACATCTGTACATATCCCTCCCCTTTTTACTTCTGTAGAAACAGTGAACACTCTCCACTCCAAACATCATTCAAAGGTTTTGGTAAGATTATTCTTGCTAACAAGAAGTGTGTTTGCTAATTATTTCTATTAAAAGTGTTTGCTCCATGAAGTATGATTTATAGTCATAATGAAATCCACAGCCCAAATCAGCATCCTCTCCACCGAATTTGTAGCACACATTTATAAATTATTTAATATTCATATTCAAGCCAACTTTAACTACAGAAGAGCACCATCCAGCACTACTAAGGCACACCATTAAAGCAAGCTGTTAACAATCCCTGAACTGTACTGTGGTGACTACACTAGGGACAAGCCATTAAAAATCACCAGTCCTTTCAGTTTCTTCAACTAGATGTTTCCTGCTCTGGTTCATGAACATTAAGTAAAACAGGACACTTAGAAATAAAGAGTATTGAGACCACTGAAATTCAAGGAGTCTGCGTAATATCCTTTCAAAATACCACATGCACACCCCACAGCTACCCTGCACTGTCCTTGCAGCCAGTGGTAAAGTCTTTCCCTGCTGTTCTCCAGTGGCCTTTGTGTAGTTGTGGAAGTCAGAAGAGGCAAAGCATGGGTCAAGTCCCCAGAATGCCTCCCAGTGTTGAAAACACTCCAGTTTGAATGCACTGGCCCATCAGAAAGATCTTACCTTTGTAAAAGTTTCACCTTCTTAAACGTGCAAGTGGGGTAGTCCCTGACTTGCTCCATGAACATTCACATGTGTGACACCTTCCCTGCAACCCACTAGCATCTGCATCATTGTGAAGTTTACTTCTTTACTAGTTTTACTCAAAAGGAATGGAAGACAGAATTAGGATGTATGACCCATAAATGACCCATGGCAACTTTCGAACCAATACTGTTTCTTCCATGATGCATATATTGAATGTCCTAGCACACCTGTGGAATAACTGCCCCCATTGCAGCGACTGCTCACTTAACGGTAACGACCAGCAGGTTAGCAAGCGCCTGAAGCACCTGGAGATTTTCTGGCACCTGTCTGAACCTGCGATGGTCTCATTCTCATTGCTGTGAGGCTGGCTGCTGGGATACTTGTTGCAGTTCTTACAAATGCAAATGAAATTACAACTTTCCTTCTGAAGCAGGCACGAGAACTGCACTGCTCAGGATCCGTGCACAGCCACGCTCCTTGCAAGAGCGAAACGGAGGACAGCATTTAAAAACGAAGGTAAGAACTACTGTTGGAATTAAAAAAAAAAAACCACAACAGAACAGTGCATAAAAGGAGCATCTGTGACACTGATGTTCAGACAGTCCTGGGAATCTAATGCCAAGTGCTTGTCAGTTGCTAAACTCAGTGCCAACGATTTGCCTGTGAGCTATAAAAACTCCACCTGTATCACTGCACAAGATACCAATGCACAGGCACAAGCTGCCGTGTGACGTGCAGCAAAATTGCATACTCTACTGCCTCACAAATTTAACGTATTAATGACAAAAGAAGTTCTGATGCTAGAGCTTGAGTTACACCACACACCTGCAGCTGCACCAGCACAACAGTGACCTGTGGCCACCACTTTTCCCAGTCTGAATCCTTAGAAGCAGAGCACAGAATATTACTCATGGTGGAAAATTAAGAACAAAAAGAAAGTGCACATTTTCTTCCTTCTGTTCATAAACATGTTCTTTCAGAGACATAGCTTAATACTTCTCTGAGGCCACATACTGTAGGATGATAGAATAATCTATTATAGTAACAAGATTTATAAATACAGGAACACTACCTCACATAACACCTAGTTTACTCAGTAGCTCTCTCATCTAAACCTTGTTATGAAAAAGCGTAGCTAAAAAGTAGTTTAATTTTGTTTTGTAACTGCATAAGCAAGAGCTTAAAACTTCTATAACTAACTGAAATACAGGTTGTAAATTAAAAATACCCCATCTATCCAAGAGTGTGAGAAATTGATGAAAGAGAGCAGCTGAAATCTTACTCACTCTAATTGCCAAGATACTCCAGGGTTCTACTTAATTTATAGCTTCCTAATTCTCCTTTTACATTAAGGGTTAGAGAAAGTTTCAAGATAAGTGTAAATGCTCAAAGTCATATTCACAGATCGACAGACTTAATCCTCAAATTCAACCAACAACAGTAATCACAGTAAGTGAAGAAATTAGAAAATATAAGAGGACTATTTTTTAAAAGTATGATCTCTAGAATATAACAACCAAGTCACATCAGAGGAAAGGACCATCCTCAGACTCTCCGATACTAGTTTGTCACATTATTATTAATAAGAAGACGAGAACATAGACCTCTGTGCCCAAAGGTTGACCTTCTGATAGGAAATCCCATGAACTCTGAATAATCTAATCAAGCTAAAATACATACCCAAACCTCTCTGTCAGCCCCTAGCTGGCTACTTTCAAGCTTACTTGCTTGAATGACTGTCACCAACGAGCAGGTGGCCTAATCCAAAGCCTACCACACTCAACAGAGAGGCACTGACTACCAAGTTCCTTCAGTGGCTTTGGGCCAATACATCAGAGGAACTAAACACTATGCGAGTCAACAGAGAAGGCAGCGTAGCAGAACATTTAAAGAAGTTTAAGCTACGACATGATGCCATACATATAAAATAGACACAGTGACATAAAGAACATGTATATCATTTTGCATAAATAAATATATAGAAAGAACAAACGAAGAAAGGAGGATGTATGTGTGGTAGCAACAGATATCGCACATTTGCAACTTATCTTAAAAATAATTTCAGTTTAAAAGAATATGAATCAGCATCCTTGATACAGCAAAAATAATATACATATAATCTGCTAAATGGATTTTACTCTGATGCGTTACTGATGAGATCATTGTCGTCTGCCAAATCATTCACATATTTCATTACAATAAGGAGCTATAGAAGAAACACGCATTAGTTGATTAATGAAAAAACACAAAAATTGATCGAGACAGAAGTTCAGTAGTGTTATGTTCCTTAACAGAAAAAAAGACCATCATTAAAAATTGACAAATGGTAAGTGTCTTGAGCTATTCTGTCAGTGCTTTCTGTCTTTAAGGCATGCTCTTTTACCCACAGTAGCAACGAGTATTGACGCACACACACAACGTAACACAAGTCAAAGGATTTTGCAATGATTTCTGTAACCTTTTTTACCCTGCTGTATCAGCAAAATCATATATTGCAAAAGATTATTGTGACATACAAAAACATTCTGTTGCTAAAAAATGTAACAAGCATAAACAAGGATTCGATATAGCACATTGGTTAGTGGTGACTAGAGTTTACAAGCCTTCCTTTCAAAGCAAAATTGTGCAAGTGCTATTTTTAAAAGTATGATTGTAAGTGCAAACATTTACATATTTGCCAGGGATTTCTAGAAATAGCCAGTTATCGCATCTAATCAAATTAGTGGATGAAATCACACTTGTTAGGAGGGAGTGGAATGACTGCTGGAGTGACTCGGCAGCAGCGCTGCCCTGAGATGACACAGAAGCACTGACATCCAGGCAGCAGGAGCAAGGCACCCTGATGTAAGAGCCTGCAGTCATAGCTAAAAATGAACATTTAAAACTCTTCGTTTTCCACAGGTTTCCTTGCCTATGTTAAAACTGATAAGGCATCAATCAATCCCTCTGGTGCAACACTCAGCAGAAGATCCCTGCTCAGACGGTTCCTGGAAAACTCTGCTGCTCCAAACCAAGAAAGTCGCACTACAAAAGGACACAGGTGACTCATGAAAATGAGTAATATCTCCAAAAAGGTACACTTGTACCTCTTCAGATCAATGAATTTTGCCTTCAAGAAATGCAGAAACTCACACGGTCAGCCATGAACACAGAAATCTAAAGCAGGAGAACCAAAGTGGTTATCACTCTGAATTATCAGCCCTCTCTGAAGTTGCTACCCTGTGCTTGAGTACTGTAAAGCACATGGAGGTCTTCTACCTTACGGTCATCATTTTCTCCCAACAGCCTCTGCCTCACTTTCTAAATATTAAAAATCATTTTTCAGCACCATTCAGGTCAGGATTCTAGAACATTTCATCAAACTAAGCGTACTCAAAACCAGCAGCCAAAATGACACATAAATTGCAAGGTTTCATGTGCAACATCACCGGTGATTCCCACAACAACTTCCTGGAAAGAAGCAGAAACAACATATGGGATTGGTAACCGTTTCCAGCCACTAAAGCTTAATTCGCCTGTCTTTGTGAGTCAGTATCCCAACTTCACAGAAAATGGGTATGATGCCAAACCAAGAGACATGTCATGAGGTTTCATTCAATTATTTTCATAAACAGTTTTGATAACATTTCCTGAAAGGCATGACACAACAGGCAGAATATTATTCACACCAAGTCGATCTCTCTTCACAAGTTAAGCATTTTTAATATTTACTACCAGAATAAAAATGGTGGATCTTTTAAAAACAGATTTCTTTTACAGAGGGACCATCTGTTTGCAAATTTCTAAACAGAAGATAATCTTCTTGCATTGCACCCATGACTGCCTAAAGCTAGCTAGAGCCACTGACAGTTCAAATAAATAAATAGATAGATAGATAAATAAATAAATAAATGTACAGATCAATCGATCAATCACAAGAAATAAGACAAAAACCCTACCAACTCATCAAACTACTACAGTTTAAAACCGAGCCAAGACGATCAAAGGAAGTGGGGGTAACCTTACAACAATAAGATTGGAAAGACAGCAGCAAGTCAGCAAACATCCAAGAGACTCTTCTGCTGTACGGCTGGATCTACTCAGTAAGCAAGACCACAATGTTCTAAAAGTCACCATAAATAACTCATTTCTATGGTGGTCAGCCAAAACCTGTTAAACTGTGGATTGCGGCTTCCCTGAAGGAATCAGGAATAAAAAAGAAAGCTTCTGCTTAGATACAACTGTGTTAGCAATCATCAATGATGGGAGCAACCACAGAAGCAGTACATGGATATTTTAATGGATGTTTCATAAACAGTCTAGGCATTTAAAAGTTTGTGTGGCAAAAACTGTTTAATGTTGCATATGTATTCAAAAAAGAGAGTGGTTATTTACCACAAAGTTACTTGCCCCAAGATTAAATTTGATACACTAAGTGTGTGCTATTTGTCATTGAAGAAAGTAGCTCATACAAGTGACACAGCCAAGCTAATTCAGTCTTCTAATAGATGATATATCCTTAATGGGCAACATATCCTTTCATTATTGTCATTTAATGTACTTACAAGCGCTCCTGTGCCCCCTCTCACACAGAATTTGTCCATCAAGACTGCTGCCCTGTTAGGTAATTCAGTACTGGGCAGTAAGACGTTAAAGAGTAACTGAAAAACTGAATAAAAATTGCAAACAAATAGTCTCGCTTATAAAGTAAAGAGCATGCTCCTGAAAAAGTTTGAGTGAAGGCCTCCTGCATGTCAGCTCCTCTTACACCCACGGTCTCTTGCTCACAGCGAACTGAGGAGGATACAAACTCTTACCCCAGGACTCCCCACCTGAAAACTGTTGCCCTGCAACCATGCAGCAAGATGGCTGTGCTTCTCTCATTGCATTTGTCTCACTCCATGGATTAGTTTCGAAATTGCAGACCAAATTAGATATTAATAATACTACACTGTATGCCTCTAATTACCAGTGACCACTAAGAGCGCTTGGAGAAACCATTTAAACCATGGCTACTCTTCAGCATGTTCCCTCCTCAACTATACTTCTAATTCCTGCTCTGTTCATTTTAATGCATTATTGTTTCAAAATACAATGCTTCAAAATTGCAAATTACGTCTGGCTCAAGGGCTGATTATAAGAAATACTAGCACTTCTGCCTCTGCGTGAATAACTCTGATAATAATGACAGATTGATTGAGCTCCAAGAAGTCCAAATGATGAGAAGGGTCAATTTGAACATTTCTATTAGCTTCTTTTGTTAAATCTAACACTTTGCCAGGCCAGAGACAAATACTGCATCTGGTTACCATGATTTTTTCCAACCCTGCAGAAGTACAATTTAGAAAATGGGTACTGGTCTAAAGACAGACCTTATAAGAAATGCTAATGAAACATAAAAACCCACCCATTTTACTGGCACTCAAGAGACATGAAGGAAACTAAAAAAAAAAAGGAAAAGAAAAATTACAAGGGAAATTTGCTTCAATGCTTTTCTGACAGAAAAGGAAAAAAAAAAACCCTTAGTAATACGAAGAGTATTCGTAACTCCATTTTACAACTGAAATGCTTGCCTGCATATATAAGAGCATGGTCTGCCTTACATACATGTTGTGAGCTACCACAAGGAAATCACTCAAGATGCTCACTAAGCACATGCAACAGGCAGAGAAACGAGGACACAAATACAATACGCCAACTAGCTAGAACTGGAAATTGCAGTAGTGTTAGTCCAACAACTTAGTTTTGCAGCCCTGCAGTTACACTGTATAAAATCAGCAAAGGTTAACAGACACACACAAAAAGTTAATCAAACTACTGGCAGTTCATCTGGAACCTTCCAAAGATTAAAACTTCCCTACAGATCTCATTACCTAGAAATGTTAATAAGTCAGTCAGCACTTTTTCTGTCAATTACTGAAAATCTTTGTTGATACACATCTCCCAGAAAAGAATCTCTATAGGATAAATTAAGTGATAGGTGATGTCTTTATATCTTTAGCCTCATTCGCACATTTACACTTAGAGGAGGTAGAGAAGGCACACACAATTTCCAGCAGAGGACAACACTGTAGGATCTGTGGGACAAGTCTAACCAAAATATCCTTAAAACCCAGAGAAACAAGCAGCTGCCACTCTCTTCTCAGAGGATGCGTACAACACTGAGCAGCAATTCCCCTTGCTGAGCTGTAGCACCTGAGTGCAGGTGGCTGCAGGTTACAGTTCAGGGTCTCCTGTCCCGTTCTGGGTTCCACAGTGCCTCCTAAGTCTCCTTGGGAATAAAAAATAAACTTTAATTATAAAAACAAATAAATTATGCCGACAGGATACTTCCACAAGGTGCTCTACAGCACAACTCAGTTCAGCTACATTTAAAAAACAGAGGGGGAAAAAAAGGTGTATCTTTTTGAGAGTCTGCAACAAAGACAGGGCTAAGGCAGAGGATTTAGCCTAAGCCGAGGCTCTGGTTAGCATACATTAACATGCCACTGCTGGCTTCATATACCCCTGCCTGTTCTATCAGCTGATACTCTGCCCTGCGGCATGAAAATTTAGTTTACAGACGCAGTATCTTCCAGGTGGAAAATGAAGAGCAAGACTCTGCTCTTCTGCAGCAGCAGCACGCCCAGAACAAACCATCTCTGGAGTGGATGCACCAGGACTCAAGGGGATCAGCGCTGCAAAGGCACTTTGGCAGCGAGTCCCTGCAGCAGTTGGTGCAGGGGCTTGCCCAGAACCACCTGGAGTCCCGGAGACCCTCAGCATCCTACAGCTGCCAGGTCTCAGAGCCTGAGCTGTCTGCACAGTAACCAGAGTTGAAATAACTGTATCAATTGTGATCTGCACCCCTGATTATTTCAGGGCCGAGCTGGGAGCAAAGATTTATTTCAGATTGAAAAGGTGTACAAATCAGCACCTGCATGGGATTAATTAGAGGTGAGAGATGTGGGGTGGTGAGATTGGTTTTTTGGTTCCAGCCACCGTACAAATAAGATCCTAGCACAGATGATCTCGCACCCAGATCAGCCCCAAACACACTGATATTTTTGTTCCCATTCATACACACTCATGCACTCTAAGATCCAAGTGACTGGGCCTATATTTATTTAGAAACCCAGACAGATGAAATTAAAACAAACCCAATCTTGACATCAAAGATAATCTGGCTCCTGAGATGCTCTTCTCCAAATGAGATCAGCTCTGCTCATGCTCAGTGCTGCACACAGTATACAGCGATTATCACTGTCATCTTAATATTTTTCCTAAGTATATAGCTTAAAATAAATCTTAAAAAAATACTGATGAAAATGGCACTGAGTCTTCACATTTTAATTAACTTGCACAAGTAGTTTTTTTTTCTTTTGCAGCTATAAAAGGCAAACAGAATTAGCAATGTATTTGAAGCTCCACAAATGATACCTGGACTCCTAACAGTTACAGATGACAATATTGTTGGTATCATTACCTGCTCAGCAACACCAGAGAAAAGAAATACCTCAACTGTAACACAAACATCTGAAACTCCTGCTTGTAGCATGATGCTGTGCTCTAAATTTCAGTATTTTAGCACTACAGGTTAAAGACAAAGACAACATCTATAATAACATGGTGAAATATTTGAGATTCATCTGTGTTATGTTGCTGTTGAAATGTGTAACAGAAATTCAGCTTGCATCCCAAACACTGCTGGCACACCTGTGTTGAATACGCTAGAAGCACTTGCAATGGGCATAAAAATATACTAGTTTCATTATTGTGGTACTCAAAAAATGCTGATATAGCTAAGATTCTAGATGTGTTTTTGTTATTAAAACCTCTTTTTCAGAACTTTTAGAGACAATCCATAAACTTTGCTTCCAGTTAGACAATCTCTCACTAAGTACTACCTATAACAGCACAGCAGAGAGAGGAGAATCTACATGCATTTTCAGTCATCCATCCACCACCCATTCACCTTCAAACTAAACTCAACAGCGGTATCTGGAAGCCACAGATTGTGTATGTTTCTAGCATAACAAGTACTTTGTATTTCTACAACATGGGAAACAACCCAGGACATCAAAACCCTTGGAGACACTAGCATAAACAAGGTATTATATAATTTTTAAAATTAGAAAAAAGTTCCTCTTGAAAGCTTAAGCAACCTGCCAAAATCCAGGAGATTTCTGTATTGCAAGCAGAAACAATGTAAGGACTAATTCTGCATATTCCATTGACAAAGCCAGGTCTATGTATCTACTGAACTAGTTATGTCTAACAGAGAATTTATCTACCAACACAGCATTAACAACATACTTTCAATGTATAATACAAAACCTTCAAAACAGCTGCATTAGTAGCATGCTATTATATTTGTTGAAAATAATTAAGACGACCAAGTAGTTCCATGAAATTATATTATATTCTTGTTCCTTTCAGGACAAGGAGTACAAGACTAGAAAGTAAAAGAGTCCTGAAAAAAGGGGTTAACATTTGTAGAAACTAAGATTTTATCTTCTGCAGAAGCAAACATTTAGAACTTTAATGTTAATCACATCATCAGCTAGCCCAAACATGCACTGTAGAACTAGTTCATGAAGTGAATGCATTCCAGCAGGGTCTATTTTACAAACATCTACAGCCTTTTCTTGTACTCCTGCTTATCATAAGTTTGCACAGAAGCAGTAAAAGTTAATATGCATTTGAACGCTACATTAACTACTGAAATGTTATTGCACATCAAAAAGGTTTACTGCTACTTTGCAAACGTGCTTACCTGAGTGCCATGAAATACTGACATAATGAATCAGATCTACTGCAATGCATTGCAATCCAGGCTTCACACTGGTAATGTTAAAGCAGCTCCTTGATACAGAAGTCATTCTACAGAATCTCTAAAAGACATTTTTTTATATGACATACTGCAAATTCTGTAAACATTTTGGAATTAGGTAAATATACCCCAAATCATCAGTAACAGGGCAGAATATATACACACACACGGTATTTTGTACTTGAGCGCAAAAGCATTGCCATGAGAAATCCTTGGGCTGCAGATCACTGAAAGCCTGGAAGACAGACCTGGGCAAGAACTGCCATGGGTGACCCTCTTCTGGTATCCCAGCCTTGGGAGCTACTACTGACCACTGTCAGAGACAAAGTATGGGGGTACAGGGACTTACCACTCAGTTCTGTGTGACTGTAGTCTTCCCACATTAAACCATATCGAATCTACAGAATATGGAAGGACTTAAAACAACTCTCTCCTCCTCTAAAAATAATATAAAATTCCTTCTTTTGTGACTGGCTGAACTAAAACGCCTGAGGTTTTACTTGACATCTGTCTGTACTTTAAGATGAAAAAGAAAGTATGAGCATTAATACAACGCAATTTTTATGTTCTTAGTCAAAAACAAGGTGACATTTTCTGGCGTAGCGTGAAATAGTAGAAAGGAAGATTTCTGTAGACTGTTTCTTCCTCAGTTCCTCAGAAAATAATCACCTTTCCAAGCTCAGTGGATCACATCAGACACTATTAGGTACCATATCAGCCAATCAAGCTTGGTATCCTAATGGCTGCCAGTCCAAGACAACTTAGAGTAAGATGCTTGGAAGCACAGTAAAAAATAGTCTCTTCCTTAACACTTAGGATGCAACGGGTGGCTCACAGTCACAAATGCATGCTTAGCTGCACTATTTCCTGTATTCTTGGTGTTTGAGGAACTGTGGCAGTGATAAGTCCCTGAGGGTAGTAATCACGTATCGCAAAAATCCTTTAAATTTTTTGGATGACAATCTAACTGTACATCCACATGTTTTTGCTCCATGAGAAGGATAAGTACACGTTGATTGATTCAGATTTTTTGTATCAGTGATTACTCAGTGTATCTTGTTCCTATCTCCTCTTACTGAGGACAAATACTTTTCACCAGGGGAGTGGTTAAGCACTGGAACCAGCTGCCGAGGGAGGCTGCTGAGTCTCCGTCCTTGGAGATATTTGAAACTCAACTGAGCGTGACACTCAGCTGATGAATCCTTGAAGCTGGAGTGCTGTGAGCAGGAGTTGAACCAAGCAGAGATCCCTTCCTGCCTGAATCACTCAGAAAGTGCAGTATTTTTAGTATTTTGTCAGTTCCTTTTAATTTTTTTTTCACTCTGGAAGAAGTCATCAACAGTTTCAAAGCGGGGGAAAGACTACTTGCATACCCCATTGGCAATTTGTTTCTGATATTTCCTTCTCTCTTATTTTCTCTACAAAACTTTTCCTCTCCTTATTTTTATCCTGAAACTACAATTTAAAAGCCTAAACAAGCCCTCTGAATGCCTTATACCCACTATTTTCTTACTGCATTCAGGGAAATGCAGGGTTTCATGGTACATCCTACTCCAGAAATCCTAACATCTTACACGCATTTTGCCATTTTCATTGAAGTGTTTTATAATTCTGTTTTTAATGATGATTTCTCTGCACGACAGTAGGACACGTGGAAGTCTTAACAGGAGGCATCAGCCTGCCAACACATCGTGAATACAGATCATTCATCCCGGGAAGTGAAACTCAGTCGTAAGTTGGAGCTTTGCCTTTTAGAAAAAGATCACCTGTCCTGCAGCTGCCAACTTAAGTACCTCAAGTAACTATGACTTAATAGCCTATGTCATCTTCAGCTATAAAAATATATTAAGTTGCATTAATTTTAATCTAAGACAACATTCCTGTTCCTGTTTTTAAAAAGGATTTTCAAAGAAGACTCTGCTTGAAAAATATAATCTACAGCATCCGTAATGCAGGTGCTATCAGGAGCAAATTAAACCTCCAAAGAACATTTCCAACAGATAATGAAACAAATGACATTAATAGAGCTTTTTATCTAACAAATCCTTCACATCTCAAGGCAGTATTTATTTACCATACTTTGTTAAGGACTAGCACGCTGCCTAGTTAGTCTTCAATTATCACATCAGGTGGAGGAAAAAATCCTATTTCTATATGAGCTAAAACTGAAATTGACTTTGAATCTCTGAACTGTCAACAAATTCTTCTCTGAAAAGGCTTGCTTTGCAGAGATTATAAAGTAGGTGTCATCCTTGACACTTGCGTTCTATATTCATCCGGCAAGCCTGGAAGAGAAGCGCTGCGGAACGCCGGGCAGGATGGCGCAGGGCTCAGCTGTCACGCCGCCTGCCTCCCTTGCTTGCTTTGCAGGCAGAGACAGCGCTGTAGGTGTCAAAGGTTCTCTATTTAAACTTGCTGACAAGCAAAGGAAGAATACAGGGAGAATATGTTGGCAGCCACTATGAACTCGTCTCTAGTAACAGGTCATCCTGACACTTATTTCTGGATGTTAGAAACACAAAGCCCTGATTCTACTGAAATTAAAAAAAAAACAAGCCCCATACGATATACCTCCATTAGATTTACAAGTTCAAGATTTACTCTGGGAAAATCCAGTGTTAAGAATACATAGAGCAATGCCCTGCTTTCTGTCAGAATGACAAACTGGAAAGCCACATACGATTATGTTAATCTCTCACTTCAAATCTCCCTCGCACAATCGCATACCACTGCTTTCTGTGTTTCGTTTAGAAGCCATAGAGTTTACTAAGCACTTAATGAAGCTGCATTCCTTAAATCCCTGACAGATTATGTGAAGTTGGTCAGTTTAGAACCACAAATTTGCCATTCCACTGCCTTCTGTCCTAACGACATCTTAGTCAGAAGCCGGTGTGTTTGGGACTGCAGGCAGTGAAACACGTTTCCTCACAGCAACTGATTCCACCAAGCAGCACCAACAGGAAGGCAAAAAACAGGAGAGGAAGGCAGGCACACAGTTTTTCTTTCCAAAAAAGAAAAGCTATTTTCAATCAAGCTTATCTCTTTCAGCCCCTTATTTACTTTTAATTGGACAGGAGGAAGTGAAGAATATGAAAATGCTTTCAAAGACATTTATAAGAGTCCTGGGTAATTGTCTGCATCAAAGATGACAATTTGCTGCATGGCTGATCTCATTTGAAAGGCTTTTCTGATTCTGGGAGTCCCAGTGGCCGGATGAAACTCTGAAAACGGATCAAGACAAAGTAGTCCAGAGCAGCACAGAAAAGAAGGTGCCATTAACAGTAGCCAACCTGCAGACAGGATGAGGACTATGCTCCTTCTCTGAAGCTTGAAAAGGCATCATGCTTAGACCCTGCAGCCAGAACCGTAGTGGGTCGCACATTTTCTAGTTCACAGCAAAAGTGGACTTAATGACAGTCGTGTCAGCTGGCTCATAGTAGTAACAGGAAAAATCCAGTGCACAAACGGCTCCAGATTCCATTTACCTGAGCAACAACCCAGCTCAGTGATCCTGATGAAAATTTCGGCACAAGCACCGCATGCTGTCGGCACCATTCTCAGAAGAACATTAGCAAACCCAGGTGCAATTCAATGTGCAAGCAACGAGCTTCCAAGTTTGAAATGATACAGCTGACAGGTGTTTAAGTAATAACCTCCTCCTCTGTGTGCCAAGAGTCAAGATTTTTGGTGTTTTATGCCGTTAGCAAAGCACTCAAGAAAAAAATAATATTCTAAGTTTTGTAGCTTGTTCCCATGTTTTCTGTAAGTCCATACATCAGTAAGAGTCATTCACCAATACAAAGACCTATTAGTCATGCTTCCAAAGGAAATGCCATTATTGCTGCCTCTTAAGCTACTGAATGATGAAAATCAGACCATAGATTTTATCTTTCTGAGTTTGAGGTATTTGCCAGTCCTGTTGATTAGAGTATAATTCAACAGTATTTTACACAACTCAGATACCTTTTTGTCATGTGCCTGCTTAAAAGTCTGAAGGTTGTTATTAAATGAAAGAGAAAGAAGGTAATTACTAAATCAATGGCATAACCCTTGTGATTTGCTTTTCATCTCTTCACAGACATGACGATGAGAAAACTTCAGTGAAACTCAGAATAGGCAATACAAGGAAGCCATGTAATAAGCAACAGTAATCCACATAGGTTATTCTCCCAAATGCCCAGTCAGAGGTCTCAGATGGCTAATGTGGTTGAAATGTCTAATTCAAAGCTACAAATAATATGTTTATGAATCTGAACATGTCCAGTGCACCCTGGAAGTAGCTGTGTGGGGGAAGAAAAAAAAAAAAAGACAACAGTATATCTGATTTCACCTAAACAAGGTTGCAAACTAAATTATCTATTTCCTCTCACAGAACTGGAAGATACAACACTGCAAGGCTCCCAATAATAATTTTAAATGTAACTAAATCTAATTAGGATTAGATTTTAACGGTTATCTGGGAATATTATATTTGCATTGGCTATCCAGTGCACTGATTTACCCATGTGCTACAATAGTTAAGAGAGGAATTAAAGATCAGTCACCATATGTTACAGCTTTATATCACCATCAATGTTACAGACCACATCTTGAAATACACAGCCTCCAGTACTAAAAACACATGATGAATTTTAAGCATACTGTCTTATACCATGAACTTCAATATACAGTGCTTATGTTTTCCATCAAAAAGTTCTATTTATGTGGGACTGAAGTATTAATTCCTACAGCAAAAAATATTTATTTCATACAACATACTTATTCACAATTGCATCCAATTATATCACATCTATTAGATATGCAATCACCAAAACCAATGCAGATATTTTCTTGCTTAAACCAAGGTTAAGACACAGCGTGCATACGCACCCATCTTTTGTCCTCCTCAGCAGTTCCCCAAATAAACTCAAAATTTGCAAATCCATTTTTATCCAGTCATATCAAGGTCTACTTGTTTTCAGAAGGTTTTTATGACTGAGCAGTGACTGTCCCTCTGATATTTCCAACAAGACATGACTTGATACCTTGGCCTCTCTGCTACTCCGCTTCCTCTGGAAATGCAGAGTTGCTTTTTTTTTCCCTCCTTATTCTTAACATCTCGGTAGTTCAGTGTTTTCTACAGATGTTCTTCAGAAACATCCTTTCCTCAGACTAATCACTTGCTGGGCATATTTTGTCTATCATCAAACTTACCAATAAGAGTCTACCTATACAAACTCCCTAGTAAGAGAGAAGCTGCAAACAAAATTAATACCCAAAAAAAGTGACATAATCACAGTGATGTTATAGTCTTAACAGGACCATGGTTCAGCGATAACCACAGAGGAAAAGTATATATGGCTTGAGGAAGCTGGGGAAAGATGTGGAGATACTACTTTGGTTCCTATTACTTCACTAGTCCAATCACCCATCCAGAAACTATATCCAAGCTTTTACACTGGGAATAAGCATGAATGAAGTACAGGGATTGTAAATTATCTACACCACCACAACAGATGTGTTATTTCCTCATCACCATCCTCATCATCCAAAAACTACAAATAAGAACAATCTCAAATATCCTGAGTGGATCCATTCATAAATCGGGGGCCGGTTAGCTCAGTGGGTTGAGTGCGGTGCTGACAACAATGACAACACCAAGATCGCAGGTTCAATTCCCACTCAGTCCCCATGTGTTGCCTGGTCTAGTCGAGAGGTGGCGTCCCTGCCCATGACAGGGAGGTTGGACTAGATGATCTCTAAGGTCCCTTCCAGCCCAGGCCATTCTATGATTGTATGTTTCTATGATATCTATGAAAATACCCTGTAGATGACGGGACAAGAGGAGGGGAAAACAAGGCGGCATATACAAATTTTTCTCTCTCAGGAGAGGAATGTCAAAGACTCACATGACATAGAAGCCCATCAAATTATCACTACCAGCACTAACTACAGGTGCAGTGTTTGAAACTGTGAATCTTCTTTTTTAAGCCAGCACTACAATGGCTTATGTATCAATGACTGGTTTTGTCAGGTTATTTTTTATCAAGAAGCAAAACCTCTACTGAAAAACAATCAGAATCCCTCTTAGTGAAACAAAAAAACTAGCAGAACTTCATTATCAGCTTTCCCAAAACTATTTGCTCAGCTGGCTGCGGCCATCCAGGCACACCCCTAAATGCCAGTAATGGAGAAGAGAGAACTGAGCAGTTTCTCATTTGGTACATGATTAAAGCCACAGGACATGGCACATGATCCTACGGAAGGGATAAGAAACAGGTAAAACAGGTAAAACAACTATATTCGGGTGTAAGCAAAACTCTGCAGCACCTGCCTCCCCTCCAAAGCTACCGGAGCTTTCTAGGTTAACTTCTGCCCTATATTTATCTGTGAAGAAAAACAGACTTCCCAGCCAAATGACAAATTTAAATAAATTCTGTTCTGTCCTGAAATGTCAATTTGAAAAAAGAAATACACACATGCTCAGACAGATTTATTTCACAGTGAGAAGGTTGAACTTTCAGACTGTCCACAGTCCAATGTCAGCAAAGGTCCTCTGGAAATAACAGAAGTGTGTGTCAGAGCCATGCACGCTGCACCCTGTGTTTTACAGTTCTCCTTCACGGTTACATCAATCCTTTTTACTACGTTTGATACAAGCAGTGACACAATGGAAGTGTTTGAAAGATTTACTCACGATTTTAACCTGCTATCTCAATATCCAGGGATTTCTTGGAAATGATGACTAGATGCTGAAGGTTCCCTACTGGGAGCTTCCACCTCACAATACAGTTTAATGAAGATCCCACTAGCAAATCCTAAGATTCTAACTGAAGGCAAGGAGACTTATTTTTGTACATCAGATAGACCCCACTTTATGAGCTGCCAGTTTCCATACAGCAATAAAAAACCCCTTGGCTAAATACAGACATTGAAATGAAGTGTCAGCTAACAGTAATTTCCCCATGCAAGTGTTCTTACCCATACAACCTAATGAAGAAAGATTATTTTAAGATAAGAGCGCTGAAAAGGAAGAGAAAAAGTGAAAAAGGAGAAAAGAAAAAGAACTACAAAAATATCACAATATTGCACAGAACCAAAACCACCCAATTATGCTTTGATCACAGCTTGAATTTTAAATGTTAGCGTCATCATTACTTTCCATCGCACAACTTCCTTCAGTGATTACTTGATATCTTATGATATGTGTCAGAAGTACAGAAAAACAAAGCATGTTATAGGCAGATGTAGTAGCTTATCTAGCAGGCTTAATAAAGCTCATCTCTCAAACATTATTGAGAAGCCTGTCAACAAAGGAAATCAAGCACTGAGTGGAAATGAGGCATAATGCTTAATTCCCTCAATCAGCATTTTCCTTCTTGCCAGGAGCACCTTTCTTGGGTGGGATGACAAGGTGCAAGCTAATTTACAGATCCAGGAGGAGTCAACCACATCCAGATAGCACTGCTCTCATGTTAATTAAGAGAAGATTGAAAAGTAAAGTTCCCTCAGAAATGGTAGTGGGGGAAAAAAATTACACAACAAAATGTTGACTGTTAAGAGCAAACAACAAAGAGACCATCAGATCTTCCTACCACTCAGATTAGAGATTTCAGAAGTGTTATATCAAGCATACAGACAAGGTTACTTCCTATTTAGCTGAGAGCACCTGATTAAAAACAGCATTAATTTCCACTTCCACACTTGGTTCCATCTAGACTATTCAAAGCTGCACAGGAACACCAGACATTAGGCGCTGAGGCTGGAGGGTAGAGAGGAGCTGAAGAGCTCTGCATCGAGCTGCTCTCTGGAACACAAAGGCTCCTCTTTTTGGGTGGGACTCTCTGCAAGTCAGCCCTTTGCTCGTGTACCAAAGCCTGCAAGATGGAGCAGCTAACTCACAGGTCCTTTGGGTACTGGGAATGTTATACAGGAGGAAACTGAGGACCCAAAGAGCTGCCCAAGCTCTCCAGATGCTATAAACACTTTCTGACAGAACTCACAAGACAGCACTCACGGTATCCAATAAGCTACTTAGCACCAATAGAATTTATAACATGCCTCAATTTTACCAGTCATTTCTGCTTTATGAAAATGGCAAAGACCGAAGAAAAGAACCAGTCAGCAGTTCCTATCTCCTACTTTCCACAGTGTGCAATGCTCTGCTCCAGGCTTGAATTTAGGCAGGCAAAACCCAGAGCACGAGGGGATCCCTGTGGGGCTCGCAGGGGATCAGCCTGAAGAGCTTGCCTCACATCTAATGCGCAGGATCATGTCTTAGGACTCTTCTGGTGTTGTGTGCCATATGTTGCCTAACTACCTGATATAATTTTTTGTTTTCTAAACATATTTTTTAATTAATATTTTCTAATAGACTACTTTTCTTCCTAATTAATATTTTCTAAATAACTAGTTTTTCTATTAACTAATTTTTTGATGATTCACAGACACAGAACAACTCTCAAGAATCCACATACTTACAACCTAGGTTCAATTTTTTTTTACAGGATAAACAAAGTAACAGGATGAAAACTGAAGCTCCACTTACATGTTGTCAGAGTAGAATCACTGTTAACGAATCTTAAAAA
This sequence comes from Apaloderma vittatum, assembly GCF_000703405.1. Taxonomy (NCBI): domain Eukaryota; kingdom Metazoa; phylum Chordata; class Aves; order Trogoniformes; family Trogonidae; genus Apaloderma; species Apaloderma vittatum. The sequence continues at coordinate 60,007 of NW_009735736.1, read as the reverse complement.
AATACAGGTATGTCACTTCAGAATTAAATAATGAATCACTGCATATACAACAGAAAACAACCACTGCCTTAATATTGTTTTTTCTTGGAAATATATTTATTTACTCTAGCAAGATAAAAGAAAGACTGATTTTCTTGCTCTTTCACCCCTTCCGACAAGTGATCAAAGATGTCTGTCATGTTTCACCATTTACTCAGAACAGCAGGGTGTCCCTCAGCAGTCTGCTCCTTTCAGATCACTTACGTCTGCTGGAGATGCCTCCTTTCAAAAAACCTCACTGCTTGGTAAAAACCAGGTCTTTCAGTGACCTTTTCTCCAGACTGGATTCTCAGAGCACACAACCTTATTTAGGTCCTGTGTTCCTTAAGAGAAGCATGCTGTTTTTCAATCTCAAACTGATTCATCTCTTTCACACCATGCCTCCATGATACCAAACAGTCTTAATAGTAAAGCAAAGAAAAATGCTCATTTAGTAACACGTAAGCTTTGGGTATAGTATTAGTGACAGCATAGTTTAAGAAAAGAAAAAAATAAAAAAAACTGTATGACCTGTCAGAATACATGCACTACTTAGACACGCCATCATAGACTCTTTCTAAGACCAAGCAATTTGTTGCTTAAAAACACTTTTCCCTTTGCTGACCCTTTAGCCTGCCAGCCGTCTTCTCTTTCATTCTGAGCTTCTTTCATGATGCTTCTCATAGGCTTAAAAATGAGAGATCAGCAGATCACATATATAGTTGCCTTGTAAAATACGGCCTCAGCAAACAGTCAGAATATAAATTACTAACTAAAAGACAAAACTTTTTTTTATAATTCATTCTACATTTCATCGCAAAGCACCTACCTGAACATGTCTCCTAAGCCTTTCAGCATTCCTTTCTTTGCCTTAATTTTATCCTTATCTTTATCTCGATCTTTCTTCTTTTCCTTCCCAGCCTTTTTTCTGTCGCCCTTATCTTGGCTTCCATTCATCTGTCTCTCCAGTGAGTGGGATGGTTGGTCACTTGCTGTGGACACAGATTCTCTGCCAGATCTTGAGCTCTCCTCTGTGTCTTCCTCCACTGAAAGCAAATATTAAGAAACATCAGTAGGATAAAAACAAACAACAAGGGCAGGCTTTTTGATACACTGCAGAACACATTTTGAAGCAGGATGTATGCACTCCACAAAATACTCAGTCTGCTCAGTTGGGGGCTTCCTATAATGATCATTTGTTGTATTAAATGCCTAAAAGCAAGGAATTCACCTTTGCAAAATACTCTGCAAAACATGACTTGTACTTTGTGGGTACTCTGAATAATGCATGGATTAATAAAGAGAATTAGCCCATGTTAATTGGCCCATTTAATTTCAGTATCTCAGTCACTTGAGGAGAGCTTTAGGAACACCTGCAAGAAGAAAAAAGAGCAGTGCAGCACACCCTGTCACTAAATTCTTAGTAATACTCTCATAAAAATAAGAAAGCCATTAAGGACTGTTAACCCTCAATACAAGCCATAATAGACTTTTTCTTCTGCTTCAAGTAACATAATGGTTTTGTCACATTACTTTATTTCTTGGAATAGCTTAAAAGACATCATGCACCATGATTTTTATTCTTGGTTGAGATGGGGCAGCCTGGGAGATTAGGGTGGGGAGACTCCATTCAGCAGAACAAATAAAATCCTTTAAGGGTAGATAACATGTTCCTTCTCTGTTTCTAATCCAAAACCAAGACTCTGAGAATCCTGAAGTATATTCAAGGTTCGATTTCACAGAGCACATGTATTTCAGAAAGTTTTAAAGAAAAATGACCAAAAGAAACAACCCATTCAAAACCTGAAAACTCCTACAGTAGTTTAGTGAGACAGAAATCGACCACTTGAAGCTCATGAGTGGGAATGCTGCAATCATTCTGACTTAACTTATAGCCAAGTTCAAAATTTGCCCTGCATGGCTGGTGAAGCTGTGACCTTTCCAGGAGCACTAACGTTTTATGTCACCATGTTAAAAGCAGGGCTGCATCATCTCGCAATTTTCCAAAAGACAGCACGAAGCAGCAGTTAGGCTCACGGATAAATACTCTGCATTGTCTCCTTTAGCTCTAATGAATACAAAGGCTTCAAACAACTTGTGGCAGTAGGATTTGGAAAAAAAGCACAGTTTTGCTTTATGTATACACAGTCTAAGGAAAAGAATTATCTTTTTTTAACTCAGTAAGATTTGGAAACGGCCATGGCTGATAGAAGGAAAAAAGAATTTTTTTTAGTTTAGCATGCTTACTACTTTTTATTATTATTCCAGCAAATATCATTGCTTCTGGACCTTAGCAATTCTTCTACAGGCAACGGAAGTGTGTAATTCTTTAGAAATTTCTCATACGTAGACTACCGTAAAATAGAAACTTGCTTTTCTTAATCATCATTCAAATGCACCTTACAAGTAATTCATTGAACCTGAAAAGTCTACAAATCACTGACTGAAAAGCCATTCAATATGGCCTCTTCTCAGATACTTGCCTACAAAATATGTTTTATTCATTAATATTAAAATACACAGATCTGTCCAGTAGACTTAGTACTCATTCGCTGAGTATCCCAAGATTTCTCGCAGTATTATCTCACCCTGGAAGATAACATAAACACATTTCAAGAAAAAACATACCATGTCAAATAAATCTCAACATTAATAAATATTTCTGAATCTCCACTAGTCCTCTGAAATTCAAACCACCAGGAGGGAAAAAAAGGAAAATGAAAAAAGTAAAAAAGGACATGGCTTGGTATCTCATGTTACCTTGTCTTCAGGACCACTGTGAGTTAAGCAGATGATACAGCTTCTCAATTGTAGGCAAAGTTTTAATATTTGGATAATTGTGTTTTAGAAACTTCATAGGCCTGTCCTATACATCCCTGCGTACTAGCTGTACTTTGACTTTTTTTGTTCACAGTGTTTTTTAACCTGTGTCTGGGATGATATTTAGTTATTATTAAAAGAGCACTGGAAAAACACTTCAGAATAGAGATGCTAATTTTTTGCATGTTAATTTATAGCTACAATCTGTTCCAGTTAAAACCAACTAGATATTTAAAAGACTGTACTTGCAAAAGAATATAATTAGTAAAAAAACCCATTAAATTTCTGACAAATTTTGAAGTCAAATGTTTACTTCACTGCTAGAATTTTAAAGACGAACCAGTTTTGACCTTATATTCATATAACAATACATTAAATTAATCCGAAATATGTATTAAGTGTACTGTGCTGAGTCCCTGAACAACTTGTCATAACAATGCTTCCTTTCATTATTTATTTTGCATATTCTATGGAGATAATATTGTCTCCTTTTCACACTTGTGCTGCAATAAATATTTGTCTATCACACACAATTTGCTTGCAATTAACTCCATAGCTTAGACTGAGCCCTGGGAACCAGGATGCCTGTTCTCCTGAAGTAAACACCCATGTCTCTACTGCAATAAAGAGACTTCCAGTTTTCTTAAAACGACTCAACATGAAGAAACTTGTTTCACTTTCATGCAGCACAGTCATTCTGCAATTAACATAGACCTAATTACTAGTGTTTAGAACAAATGCAAATGCTGCTCCATTAAAATTCAAGCCCAGGCTACAAAAGAAACTTCTAATTTTTGTTAAGTTGCAGTAATGACATTAGGTTACTGCAAAACGCAGAACGTATTTGTTTCGGTTCTGTTATTTCCTTCCTTCCCTGCAACCTCCTGCCTCCCCGCTGAGGATGCCGAAGCCAAAAAATTAAATTGGAGTGTACTTTAAACATCAATTAAACCTGAAAACTAGTGTCATTTCACGAACCACACCGTACTATGGAGAACTACACAAACAGGTATTATGAAGCTATTCCCCTAATTAGGCCATAAAATGGAAAAGATGCACATGAGGAATCAAAGCTACTTAATGTGAAGCTATTTTGCCACTAAGCTGCTGGGCCTCTTATTGTGATATTTAATACAGCCCTAGATTCTAGCAATTAAGATTCAGCAAAAGATTAGAAAGCTTTGTCGATCTCTCCAACTCAAATGCCTTGTTCTCATTCAAGACACTAAAGATAAACATTTTGCTTCCAATCAGCTATTCCAAGTATTAGGGAAACAAAAATAAAATAAATAAAAAAAACCAGGAAAAATGATCTGCAAAAGCTCAACACCCACACCTTTCCACAAATGTTACCTCTGACAACCATTAAAACTTCTATGCATCTTCTCAAATACATTTTAAGATGCTACCCCAGAACTGGTCACTCCAATCTGATTTGCATCCTACATTTAGCAATTTAATAGCATGTTGTTCCAAGGACAGCAAGTACATTCAGAAGAGAGTCAGCCCCCTTGCCACATATGCTACCTGTATTTTTATGGCTTTTGTATCCAGGATAATGACATGTTTAAGAATTTCTCTGTGCACCTTTCTGCAGTGCTTTTATTTGCTACTCCAATGAGGGTCAACGTCTGAAAGTAAGAAGCACTCTAAGCACTGAAACACTTGGAGGAAAAAGTGGAAAAAATCAAGTAAGGCAAATAGATTCAACCACAAGGGCATCAGTAAATTGACCACCAACATGTTTGCCTGGATTTTATAATGAGAGAAAGCCACATTTTAATTTCAACCAATTATAGAATAATTAAATACAATTTAAAAAAACTTAGGTAATGTCATTAAGGCAGCAGTGAGGCATTAGTTCCATTAGGACCAGATTGTTACATTAACTTCTACCTATTTGTATGTGCCCAGGCTTTGTCTGGCTGAAGACACCATTTGGTACATTCTCTGGAACCTAAGGCCACATATAATTCACACAAAGTGGAGCAGATTGCAGCGCTTTCAGTTTTAACACAGATACTGACATATTTTCCGAAAGATGGGCAACAAATGGCTGGGCCAGCTCTTGAGCTCCAACAGCCACCGTGAGAAGGAGAAGACCTCGAGGGCTGAATTCTGTCCAACCAACTTACTATATTTGCCTTGCTTTTATTAACCTGGCACTGCAAAATTCTGGATGACTTCTTAGATGTTTTATTATAACACATTGAAGCTATTAAAACACAAGTAACTCAACAGAATGCACAGTTCTACGCACAGACCTTGGCCACACTTTGCTCTGAGACCTTCTTTACCATACGACATTTGAGAATAGCCTTGCTCTTGCTCTCCCGTGACACTGAGATGTGTCTTGGTCCACGAGTGCTAGGTGAGTTCAGTCATACAGAGAGATGAGGGCAAAGACTCACCTCATGGCATTTTGATTTCAGCCAGAAGGCTTTGTCTTCTGCTACTCCCATGTGAAGTGTACAAAGGCCAACAAAAAACTTCTGTGCTACTCTCTATGTATTGTGTCACCAAGCTCAAAACCCTTCACAGCAATCCCATAAACCTATACTCACCTAGACAGTGTTTCATGATAACAGTTTTTAGATCAAATGAAGTTAAACCATCTGTAACTTCTGGGTAAGTCTTGGATATGTGATGCCTCAAAACAGGATATTACTATCAGTGGGCTCACACCAAACAAGGCCCTTTAGAAAAACATGGGTTTATGTCCCAAAAGACCATAGGCATGTAGCTTGGGAGAGTGAGCAAGATCACTACACATTTTCTCATACCTGTTCTTCTACTGGCCAGAAACAGACTGACAGCCAGCAGCACCAGGCTACCATTTAGCCTCACTGCTGCGTGAAATTGCTAGGTGCTGGAAAAGCGAAGCAGAATTAATTCCGTCCACAATTCCCTTTGAGAAAAGTGACTGGCAAAATGACCTCCCTTTTGAATCTCAGAACACTTTAAGGAAGAGGTAGATTTTGTAAAAAAAAAAAAAAAAAGGCAAGCAAAAAAGCTGAGTTTTTAAAAAATAAAATAGTGACTACAGAAGTAGCTTATATAACAATATTAGGGAATGATGCTTATGAAAGACTTTCTGAAATTAAAAAATTTTGAAAAGCAGAGTGAAAAACCTTTTTTCAAGCCTTTTTTGTTAGCATGCAGGCTAAATGTTTAACTTCAACCTCCTACCATCAGCTTCATTCATAAACTTCTAACTGGCTGCTGGTTGATTAAAAAAACCCTTATGCTGGTGTGTGACAAGTTGAAAGTAGTACAACATGAAGGTTAAAAATTCAATTATTTTAATACAACCCTTGATTGAGGTAATTTACCATTCATACTATTTTCATTCATTACGAGTTGTCATTTTACCAGTCCATTCTTACATAGTTCAATAATGATAAGGTTAGCTTTGAAGTGATTCTTTTATGTTAATGACATTCTTCACATGTTGGGTCATACTTTGGGTTAAAGAACTGAAAATGTAAATGAATGCCCATTAGGGTGGGTAATAGCTGATCATTAACTTTATATTTTATTAGATCTGCCAGCCTTACTCACTCTAATTAAAGGACAGTGATTTCTTCTTCCCCCCCTAGATGCTACAAATGTACTCTTTCAAAGTTAGATGCACGTATTTTTGTATAATAAATTCAGTGTTTTTTTGTCTTTCTGCATATTTTTTTCTAATTTACATTATTAAATTAATTATCTGTCTTACAAAAAATTTTCCTAGTAATTTAAGTAAACACACTCCTAATAGTCTTATTTTCTTATTTCAGAAAGGAAGGAAGCTGCAGGGTGTTGCAATCTGTTAATGCAGATGAAGGGAGAAAGCCTGAAAACAATATGGAAAGAAGTTAATTCTATTCTTTTAAAATCCTACAATTATCTTCTACTATTTTCAATCACTTTCTAAAAGAATTAACCTATGTGGTTCACATTATGAACAGCAATAGTTTACTTACAAGTTTCCATGCCTTCATCATCATCATCTGCTACGGGTTTATCGTATGACTTATCTATGGCAGCTCTGAAGCTTTCGTTGCAGCCTCGTCCTCGGATAATTCGCGGGCGCGGGCGGTGGAAGGGAATATCTCCATTCAGAGTCACCTCAGCAACGGCTGTCTGCAGACTTTCTAATGAGCTGGATTTCTTCAGACCTAATGAAGGCCCCACATCTCTGGTTGGGGAACCTTAGTCATTTAAAGGAGGGGGGGAAAAAAAGTAATTAGAATTAGTATTGAGAATCGCATGCTTGATTATGCATATCCATCCTGAAAGTCTTTAGGGACACACTTAACATTATTCACATCATCTCTCAATAATCTGTAGGGAATTCTCTGCAGATTTGTTGGTCTCAAAAGTGAATGAGTATGTCAAGTCACAGTCAACGAAACCGACAATGTGAGCAATGTCTGGCTTTTCAAATCAGTGAAGAGAGACAAACATTCATTACTATTATTTTAAGCAATTTGAATGATAAAGTAATCATGGGGCTTTAAAAACATAGCTCATAAAACTAACAGAGATACTTATCAACCAGCATCAAACAAACCTATTTATTTTTTTTGAGCAGAAAATTTCATCTGTACTAGCAACTGATGAACAGAGAGCAGATTATGGGCACGAATCCTATTGTGTTTAGAGTAACAGTTTTGCAAAGTAGCCTGACTCCTGCCTTCAAGGAACATGCTGTTTGCTTTTAATTGATTTTTAAAGACTTGCATCAAATTTAATGAAATACTTCTGAGAAATATCAGTTGACTTGCTGGGATTTCGTGAAGCTGTTTAAAAATATCTGTGGAAAGGATCCAATTAGTCAGGCAGTACCACTTATCCAGCTGGAAAAGGGACGCATTCCTGGCAGGCACCAGGTTGATGTTTGGGCAGCGCTACAGCTGGGGCTGAGGACAGCTCTTATCACTGTGACACGTCCGAGGGTGTGCCAAGAAAGCCCCAGACAGTACTCTGCAAACGTCTTTCCCCATCCAGACTTTACTTCTCAGGTTTTTGGACTAAATGTCTAGCCTCTGTTTTTAGATATGCACACTCACAGTGCCAATCAGCTGACAATTGCACAATAGATCTCAGTTAAAGCTGGGAGAAATCTTTCAGGGGAGAAGAAAATCACTGCATTTATTCAAAGCAATTTTCTTTTAAAGTGCAGTATAGTCTTGGCCAGATTTTCCATAGGATTTGGGCCTGAAGAGCCCCAAGTCACTGCTACATTTCCTGAAGTTCTGAGCTCAGAGCCCTCACCTAGAAGATGGAAACCTCACTTTCTCTCTAGCCAAAGTGAGAAGAGTGTTGTAGCATCACAGCAGTCCCAGGTGGTAGGTTGATACTCCATTGATATCAGTATCATCATCTAACAGAGGCACAGAAAAGATAAATTTCAAAGCTAGCCAGCACTGAGACAGAGCCAGGAATTGAACCCTCAGGAATACCAAACCAAGGAACAATACAAGCATGGTCTGGTGCAAGCAGTGCAATAAAGGAAAATTATCTTTTTTTTAAGTATCTACCTCAGAATAACATAAAATTCTGCCGCTGATCTCTATTCTGTTAGATATTAGGAGGGAGAAGACAGTATTGATCACTGTTCTTTAACAAAGGTATGTGAAATTACCTCAAATTGTGGAAAACCGCTACTACATCACTAAAACCAACTTCTTTCACTATTCAGTACTGGGTGGGGTGGAAGGGGGTGCTGGACCAACAGCAGGGATGCAGAACAGCAGCATGGCAAGTCTTCTCCACGTCATTTGTTAACTTGATGGAGCAAGGCAGCAAATGCTTTCATTTTCTATTCAGCTATTAAAAGTCTGAGCAATTAGGTTAAAACCAAAATCCCTCAGATCATATAAATTCAAACAGCATCTGTCAAAGTATCGCCCTTTAGCTGCCCTACTGACAAGATGAACTTGTAAACAAAACAAAAAAAAACACCACAAAATCCTCTTTCACAGGTCTACGCAACTCCTGCAGTTTTGCACCCCCAGCAATCAGGAGTCCTGCTGCTTGGAACCTCGTCCAAAAACATCCCAACAAATGAGAAATGTTATCTCCATGAACTCGCATCTCCTAGAAGAAGCCGCCCTCTCACTCACAGCCCCTACTTGTTGGAGGCTGGGCCACAGTGCAGCTGCTGCTGAGGCGAACAAGAGCAGCCAGCTGGGACAAGGGAGGTTTGGTGGCTTTCCAGCTGTGCAAACAAGCTGCAGTCCAGGTTCACCAAACTTCTGAACACAAGCTGAAGTCTCTCTTTACCAAGTAAAAGAACTCCAATTTAGACTGTGCCCGACAAAACTGTCCACTTTCTCGCATGTGCCAAAATCTGCTATTCCTCCACTAATGGCTGCAGTACACAAGAAATGAGATTTTATTTTGAGGTTTTTTTACATTTCAAGACCATATTTTCTTAAAACAGCCCATGGGACAGGAAAAACAATTGCAACTTTCTGAAAGAACAGAAGAGGAAGTAGGACAGTCGTATATAAACCAGATTTGATTTCATATACAAAAGCCCAGGGTATCCTCTTACATGGCAACTTACTGTAAACTTCCTTATTCCAGATTCTCCTTTGGAACCCCCTAAATGAAATGCTCATATATCTTTTCCTAATTACCAAGTGGCTCTTTTTGTAAACAGTAATTATAAAGAAGGCATTTATGTGCCCATTTATGTTCATGAAGGAGATTAAAAAAACTTCCATTTCCTGCCACCCAATACAGATCTTTGTGAGAACTGTATTTATGTAAGCTGTGCTTTCCCAAAGGAAAAGCTACATGGGATATGACCTAATGTTCCCTGAGTACTGGAAAACTACTAATATATTACAAAAATGATAGGAATATTTATTGAACTTGGGTGGCCATGATCACAAATGTGGACAGGTTGCACTATTTCAAAGAGGAAAATGCCCTTTTGCAAGCAATTAAAACATTGTGAATATAAAGTCACATATATTTTAATACCTTCACTATCTTCCATGGCCACTTCACAGTAAGTCTAATATTTTCAAAACAGATAGTTAAGCCTCCCCATAAATTGAGTGAGTTCACAATTTATTACTAGAATTCACCAGCCAGAAAGTGAGTTGTTTACATATAATCCGGTGAGAAACAGCAAACTTTCTTTAAAATGGATTCTATTTAAAATTTATGAGTCACATCAAAACCTTGTTTTCTAAATACAAAAATGTCAGCATTTTCTTTCAGCTTTTTACAGCGCTGGTGGTAATCATCAGAAATGTTATCTGCTCAGAACGAGTTCTACTTCTATTTTGACATCAGAATTTAAAGTAGAAAAAAAAGGAAGAGGAAAAGACATCTACCTAAAGCATCTTTATATGACTGAGGGATGAAAGGGATTCTTTTATCATTTTCAAAATTTGAAGTTTAGAGAAATTTTCCTTTCCACCAATTTTCTTAACAAATATCCTTTGAGGTAGATCCATCCCTCTGCACGGCAGGAGCCCTCCCGCCGCGACTGCCACCACGCATGCGGCACCCCCGCCCGCTCCGCTCGGCCCAGCTCCACACGCCCCTCTCTAGCTCTCATGGGCTTCGCAACGTGTTTGTGTCACCCATGCCCGCCACGTGGGCATCACCCCTGTGTCCCCAGCCCTTGGGGACAAGGGCCAGGCCTTGCCCTCCAGGCCACGCAACCACCCTCTGGCTCAGGCGGGCATCTGCTCTTGGGCACAAAACCTCTGGGCACACACAGATCCTGTGAGATATTTTACGCCCGTAGCTCCGGTGAAGCCTCCAGGCGGGCTCCCTGTCCCAAGCCCTTGGTTCTTCCCTTGTGCTGGCGCTGTTTGACAACTCAACATCCTTCCACTTCTCTCACCTTAACGTTAAGTATTTATACCCGGCGACAAACCCGCCTGGGCGACTTGCAAACGCAAAGAGCGTGGTGTCAAAGGGCAGACGATGTTTCCTTCAGTATTTCCTTCACTGGCAAATTTTAAAGGCTATAAAGTAAAGTTTTCACCAGCGCTTTCTTTTAAATGATTTAAAATGACAAATCTGTTTCTTTCTGAGAAACATTTTTATTAACTCCCAGGTTAAATGGTACCAGCAACTGATGCCAGAAACTTCCCTCAATTTGATTAAAACAGATTTCCAAGGCACAGTCTACTTTCTAAACGTTTTCTTGAAAGACATTAGCAGGGAGCCTACTTATTTACTAACATCTGCTCCGTTAGATTTGATAAATTCTTCTATTTCTAGTTCAATTCATAGACTAAAAGAGTAACATTTTGTCTGGGGAGAGCAGAGGAGGAACAGAGCAAGAAATTGCATCAAAAATAGTTTAGTTTTGGTTACATTTAATAAAACAGTTTATTTTAAAAGCACTGCGTAAAAATAAATAAATGATTTAAATATATGGGTTTTGACTTTTTTCCTTTCTTTTTCATTTTCACAAATGAAAAATAACCACCTAGAACTATAGTATGCCTGGGACTCAATAAATGAGCCACGCTCAATTGCTACTGAATATACTTCTAACCTCTAGGATGAACTGTAAACAGTGCAAGGATTAGGCACTTCAAGTGAAATATAGAAAAAAAATAATTAAAAATCTATTATAGCAAGTAGGGCTGTTGCGTTCCCCGCTTACATTTTCAGCCAATACTATTAAGTCATATTACGACTGTAACCGAGTTTGTTTTTATTTTTTTTCTACAGTAAATACGTGGTGAAGTTTTCTGGCTTCTAGAGTTCATTAAAACATAGTTCACCACACATTTAAAGCATTTTTTTTCTTTGAACCAGATGATTTTTAAGCCAAACTACAGTAAGTGGTTTGTTTAACAACCACATCCATCTTCAGTAATGGGAGAAATCCACTGTTTATACACAAAACCTGGTTAAAAGCATATAAGATAAATAAAATAGAAGTACAGTAAAAGGTGGTTTTCCTTTTTTCCAGTCACTGAGCTTGCTGCACACAAAATATCTAACTGCTTAGTCCAGGTGGTTACGGTCATGCTCTTTCACCCAAGTTGTCTGACTTGTCTCTTTTTTTGGAATTTAATCCAGGTGTTACACACAGAGAAAGCTACACTCCATTAATACCCCCGTCTATCGATGCCACCAAACCCACCATGCACTTTTAAAACCTAAGCATCATATTTTACTAAAACACAGAGGTTTTACACTATTCTGACCACATCCCATTCAAATAGGTAGGCTAATAAGAAAAATAAAAAATAATTTACAATATTTTTGAGTTTGATCTGTAACTTTTTATGTGAATAATGCTCAAGGTTGAAGGCAGTTCCTAAGCTCTGATTATCACCACAACTATTCACACTCTTCACGCATTCATACTCTCATGGCTTTAATCTTCAAAACATTAATACATTTTAATTTTGTCTACTCATTCTCAATTTATAAAGCTGTAAGTCTGTGGCCATATTCTGCAATATTTTAAGAGGTAGAAGTTTCAGCTGTTTAAATAAAAATTATGATTTTATCACTTGATTACCTACAGCTTTTCAGTATTTCTACTCACATTGTGGCTACACAGAGATGCAGTTGTGAATTATTAATTATAAATTCTGTATGGAATGCCCTACTCCCCAAATCACGCTAAAATAAATAACATTTTTGGGTTAAAAAGGTGAATTGTTCCTAATTAGAGCTAAGTAATGTTATGGTGTCCTCTGGATCTAGTCTAATTAAAATAGCATTCCAAAGGTCAAAAGCTAACTTATATTAATAAATCATAAAGGTTCCTAATTGTAGTTGGTGCATTATTTTAATTACTATTACAAAATATGCTTTGAAAGCTATTTCTCATTATTATTGTGTGAAACATTACAATCAATGGTAAAGATACTATTTGCATATTCTTTTGTTCTGTACGATGCTCAGATTTTAGCTCCGAAGGCAAATCAACTGCATAAATAATCTTCAGCTCAACTCACAACATGCATCTGATGACCACTTAAGGTAAAAGTAGCAGTTTTCTAATTAAAATAATTATTTCCAAGCACCTTGTTAGCACTGTCATAGCCAAGCATTTTGACTCTTAGACATCATCCTGTACATTAGAGTCGAAGCTAGGAGATTTTCAAAGATTTTTTTTTTTTGAAAGGACACAAAAATCCAAACGAATGTGAATATTTATGAGTTCAAAGTGTAGAAACAGGTGTCTACCTACAGTCACATATATGACCTTGTGGAATATACTACCCTAGATAGGCATCTCTATAGAGAATTTTCTTTTTCCATATGACTTGATTATTCACAACAATAGAAAGCAGCCATGCAAGTACTGGAATATTCATGTTTTCATGCAATTTGACTGGCAGTTCTGTAATTGTGGTAAGCTGCTTTGACCAAGGTTTCTATAGCAACAGCCTTACTGTCAATTCTTACCTGTTTTCTGGTCATCCATTGTACTGAGCTTAGTCTCGTCAGCTACTGTTAAAAGGTAAATGTATAACGGTTAGCCCAGTTAGTGCCCATGCCCCACATGCATTCAACATTCCTTCTAGTTTGCATTTGTGGTTTTCTTTCAAGTTAGGGGACCTTAGCAATGTCACACTTCATGCAAATAAACTGCAACAGTAAGCAAACATTCTGGGTAGAAATGGCAGCAAACTAGTAACCTTCATGCAACGTCAGTCATGTTCACATCGCAGGCAGGTACAATATGTTATTTACAGGTTAGCACATCGCAACTAGTCAAGACAAGTCAATACCACCAACCTTGATGTCCCCTCAAGTAGTTGGTGAATTAGGGATTGCAGTGAAGATATTCACAATTATTGTAAAGGAGCGAATCGTATTACGTTCTATTATTCTGAATAGGGAATTTTGTGTGTTTAAACAATCGAAACCCACTGTTTAAGGTTACTAGAGCCTGCACTTCAGAATCTAAATGCAATGCAGAAAAATAGGTGGGGTTGTTATCGATTACTTATTCTCAGTTGTTTTATCAGTTTAAATGATTACAGTCAATTGCCTGTCTTAGCCGCTGCTACTTTATAGGGCTCTTAGGATAAATATTAAAACTTGGGTCTCAAACAGGTGTCAGACTAGCCCCATTTTCTAATTCTGAATGAACTCTTCAAAAAATACTCACAACTTTAATATCTTAACCAAAATCCATCTACAAGACAAGAGACTCTCAAGGAACTTTAAGGGTAATTGCATTAGAATCTTGAACTGTGAAAAATCCTGTCCACCCAGAACCACAGCATGGCACAGTTTTATGCACTTACTCTGTATGGATTGGTAAATGCATTTTTCACCTTCATTTTGATAAATACTGTCCATGTTTATGTACAACCATATATCCAGAGGGCTATGATATTTAAATGTACGGACATTTACAAGTGGTAGAAACAATACACAGGCCACTTGGCCGTTCATGTTAAGAACATTTTACTTCCCACCGGTAGACATTACGTGCAGTAGTACCGCACATAAACAATGTGTTTGGAATTACAAAATCTATATACTTACAACATGAAAATCAGGTTCAAATAAAAAAATTGAAAAAATATCACTCACTACCTAGATCCATGCTTTTGGATTTTCGTGTTTTAACAAACTCCAACTGACTGGCATCTGAAAATTGCTTTGTACGCTTTTCTGACATGCTCTGGCGTCCAAAACCCTCTCGCTGGAAGGCAAGCACTGGATCAACATCTGGACTAAGAGTGCTGTAGGAAGGGAAAAAAATCATGCGAACATTTACCAAGAGCACGCAACCTTTCACTCTGCAGAGAAAAGCATTTATTTAGCACGTGACTTCTACCAACGATAAAGTGCACATTTTTAAATAAACCGCTGCAAGTAGTCAGTTACACACACGATGGATTTGTTCCACTGCATTGAGCAATTCTAGTTAAAAACTATGAAGAATTTTGCTAATGAGCTTTCATGAAAGATGTACGTATCTGGTGTGTTATACATATACTGTCAGAATGTATGGCCCCAACACAGGAATAATTTGAAGGAGAGTAAAACAGTTCCTTTTTCTTCATGAGAAACAAATATATTCTGTTGATAGCAAATTATCAGATTTTTCTTCATCACAAAGTGTTTTTAGTAAAGCATAAATAGAATCTGTCCTTCCTGAAGCCCACAGAGCTTTATACTTCATTTAAAACTTTGCATTAAATTTCTCTCCGTATGGGAAATTGCTTGCAAATTTTTCACAGCACCTCCTGGTTTTAACCTGGCTATGACAGACAAACATATTTTTACTCATTACTTCCCTACAGAGCGAGTGTTCGCCACAATGGTTTCACTACTAAATCAGAAATGGAATTAACTGGACTGACTTTCAGTCCCTTCTGCAAGCTTCTTGCATGACCCCGGCTGAGTGAGTCAGGCCTTCGGTGATCGGCGTTTCACCATGCTTTGCCGGCAGCATGCTGAAGATAGATTTATTAAAGCTGGTCAAATGTTAGCAGAATCATGAATGCCAGAATGCAGGCAAAATTGAGTGTGCAAGCTAAACCCTAGGCTTGCAATGTGTCACCATGGCCACAATGGATGTTAAAAAACAAAACAAAATTTAAAACAATTCAAGATTGCTGATGGCTAATAAAGAGTCTGAAAAGAAATTCACACGGATCTTCTGACTCCTGAAAGAGGAGAGCATTAAAAAGAACCTGAAGGCAGGCCCTAAGAACTTAGAATACTTCAGCCAGAAAAAAAATAAATCAAAGGCACAAAATACTGAAAAACATGAGTACTTTGCACCATTGTTATCTATCTTATAGAAAAAAGATCCTTCGAAATCTCCCTTACAACTGTTGTTGTACTTGAAGACAAAAAAGCTAAATAATTTGTCACGGATATCTCTAAATAGACTAAATGCCATTCAGAATATTGTACACATACATGTTACTGTTTAGTAATACATTTCAAAAGAATTATTTTTTACTTTAAGGGCTAAGTATCATACACATCTCACACATTGTGAGAAACAGGCAAACAGTGAAATTCTGCAGAAATCAACTTACACTTCTGTAACATGCATATGGTTTTGTATGCCACATACTATAATTTGTAGCGGCATCTTAGATCAAAAAACACCTGGGCATTAGGTACAACAGTGAAGAGAGGTAAGGAAAAGTGTGCAAAGACATCAAGCACTCTAAGGAGGAAAATCACTATCCACGTTACCAGGCAGCCTAGACAAAATTCAGTCTGGTAGTGGCAGATTTACAAATAGTAAGATATGTGCACGTGAGAGGCATATAACACTTAAGGGAGAGCAGGATCAGAGCTTATATGAATAAAGTCAATGTCAAGTGCCTTTTGACTTTAATGTCTCTAGCTCAGGCTCATAATGTTTTACATTTAATTACTGCAACTATTTCAGAGATGTCTGCACAGTTTAGCAATGTTGTGAAGCATATGCTTAAAAGCTCTGATGAATCAGAGCCCAAACTCAAAAATAACTATTTAGTAATCATACTCACTCCCACAAAACATGGAAAAAATTATCTCCACATGATAGAAAGATAAAACAGACAAATCCAACATACACTTCTAGCATTCACAGCAGTGCAGCACATAGCTGAATAAGAACCCCCTAAGTCTGAAAATGTCCTCTGAGTGACTCAGCTGAACTTACAAGGTTTCAACACCTTTCATAACCAGACCATAAATGATTTTTCCAAGACCACACAGGAGTTTCTTACTCACTGCTAGTCAGCCCTGTCTCTGAAGGCCTGAAAAATGTGTTTTTACTAAGTGAGAATTTTCTCTAGCAACATGTGTTAACACAGCTCACGTTAGCTAAAGATGACCAGCTTCATCTTGCTGAACAAAATGTATCCTCTGACACTTTCTTCAAAAAGGGTGAATTTCTAAAACTATTTGTTTCGGCTGAATGCTCCTTTTTTTCATATCATTTTGCTTTGATCCATATATGTCAAGCTTCTAAGAAAGCTGAATATAATTTTCATGTAAATACAGCACGCACTTATATATTCAACTTGAAGTCCCAAGAACATACTAAAACTCCAAAGTTACATAAAACTCAGAAAGAGCACACCACAGGTCCCAGAGAGAGCAGTGGTGTCTGCACACTGCATCAGCAGTGGGGAATTCTGAAGACTGGATCCCAGCATTTGCACAGACACTGCCTTTAGGTGCTTTCCCTCTGCACCCCTGATGTGCCCTTATCTCATACCTTGCACACACATGTATTAGTGGGATTATTACTCCGTGTTTGCATAGTGTCCTGCATACTGAAGATACTACTTAGCACCAAACACATTACTTGCTCTGTGACATCGTGACATCTCATACAGCTTTTATGGCATAAATATCTGAGCCATATGCAGCATCATTAGTTTTTATGTCCTGGTTTACTCCCATTATTAGTGACCCATCAGCGTGTTTTAGTAATTAAGGAAGGAGCAGATCACAGGACTTCGAATGCATGCGCATTGCCTGAAAGTAGTCAAAAGCGCCTGTGAACTTCCACAACTGGAAAAGCCAATGAGCACTGAGGAGGAACTAATGCCCCTAAAAATGTCTCATTTTAATATTTTTCAACTACGTTAATAAAAGACAGAAGGTGACTATAGTGCAAGTCATTAAGCAATGCCAAATGCAATTTACTATTTTCTAGCATACTTAACAAATAAGATTTCTGGAATGACAGCTGATCCTTAAAAGAATGTAACCGTCTTCTGACCCTCAATGTTATTAAAATTCCACTTATTAATCCTGTCTTATTGCCCCTTTGTTTTCATAACATTTTCATCAAGGATTAGGGAGATATTGTGAGACTGGAAAAGCTTACATTTTCTTCTGTGATTCAGAACAGCTGCCATTCTTGTTTGGATAACCCTTCATCCATATTCTTAGTTTTACCCTCTGTGCCTTCCAGCAAAATCATACAATACACTTTCGTTTTACAAGTCTTCCTTCATCCATTAGCAGCAGGAAATTAATGCAACAATCTAATTCTACTGCTATTTACTTTTTTTACAAATAGAATGCATTAGATAGTAAGGCGCTGCACTGATCTACTCTTTTAAGTGCAATTGTATCTGAAGACCTTTGCAATTTCTCATACACCCATTTAAGGGTTTTGAGCTTGATCAGTCCCACAATATCTAATCTCTATTTTCTTTACTGTTACCTTCATTTCCAAAGAAGTATATGAGTAGCAAAATACAATGCAGAAATAAATGTAAAAGCATCTGCAGGTTTCAAATGAGCTCCTACTTTATGCTGTAGGTTTTTGCTCATACTTGGCTAAGAAAATTCCCTCAGCAATAAGATAATATATGCAGCCTTGAGTACTGCTCTATTTAAACATCTCAGATTATGAGCTCTAAAAGCTTTTACAAAAGACAGATGGACTGTTCAAGGGCCCAAATTACAGGTATGACTTGTCCAAGGGAAAAGCTGCAACATTAAAAAAAATGCAAATGAGCAAGAAAAAAAAATTGCCTTTTATACAACCATTAAAACGGTGCTTAAAATACAGAACTCAATTCCTGGACATAAGATGAAATAAACTAATATAAATCAAAGAAGAAGCTGACAGGTGCATATCAGCTGGCAAGTGCTATTGCTGTTTCATTAAGATATTGCTGACACATTCATAACAGGCTCAAGAGACAAGAAAAATAAGAAAATTCATATACTTCACACCGTTTGTGGTAATTATCTAGCTTCAAGAAGTGGCAGTGTACAGGGGTGGGTTTTTATTTTGTTATTACTGTAGATAATTACTGGACTTGCAAATTAAATTTTAGATCTGTATTAACAGTACTAACCAAGCAATGCACAGTTTTTCTTTCTCGTTAAGACTCTTCGAGTGAAACGTATAAAAGTAATTAGTCAATCCAAGATTCACAGAAATTATTTTAACTATAGCTCAAACATATAAAGTTACTTTCCACAGTTTTAAATGTGGAACTATTACTTTCCATACTTTTAAACGTTGAGCTATTACAGTACACTGCCTTTGCATAATAGGTACAAATCATATAATGATATGAAAGGCATCTCTTCATGGATAACGAAGAAACCTGAACTAGCTCTTTTTGCATAAACATTAACACTAAGGCAAAATAAGAAGCTGCCTTGACATCTAAGGAGATTTTAAAATTACTGTACAGTATTAGGAAAATCAAGAAAGTATACACAAGTACTGAAAGGCTCCTGCATATATACTAGCACATTAAAATCTTTGGCTTATAGACTTAGAAATATTTACAGTGGGGTTTATAAATTAAAATTTCCAATTGGAGTTATTCTTTTATCTTTCATAAACTCAAGTGTTTAAATTTTGCAAAGTGGGGTTTTTTTTACAAAAGATAGTCCAGTTGGCAACTAAATTAATATTAAATCATCAAATTAACACAGCTGTATAATGATTTGGTCTAAATAGCAATTAGTAACATTTCCACAAATGTGCTTTGACAGAGCACAAAACTGCAAGCAGAAGTAGAAAGTCTAACAAATTATGTGTACAGACTTCCTTCCTGAAACAGGGACAATTACCAGTTGGAAAATAGTGAAATCGAAATGTGATGACTAAAAAAAAAAAAAGAAAAAAAGATCAATATTAGCAGTAGCCAAAAATTAAACTAAAGGAAAGAACATAACCGCAGTTATCTTTTTTTTTTCCTTCCTCTAAACCATGCTCTTACCAGTCTGTTGACTCATTAATTGCAGCTTTAGCCCATCCACCAGCATCAACAGTGCCAAACCCAACGTCATCGTGGGAACTGGATGACGACTGGTCAGAGAGATGAGGAGGGAGGACTGACAGCCTGTCATCTTCAATAATGACAGTGTCATCTTGGGGCATGTTCACGGTTGGAGACAGCTGATATTTACCTGAACAACAAAAGGGAGAAAAACACCCCAAACTAAGTAACGGCAAAGAATGCCTTGAATAACATAGAATCACAGCTGATAAAATGTCACGTCAAAATGCAATGCTACTGCTAGGAGTGACACAACGGAGATAACAGAATTAACTATGTCTCACTTCACACGCATCCTCCTATGCAAAGGGTCTGAAAAGTAATATACACCAGTTGTAGCCACAGCTGGCTGCAGGAAGATCACAAAATGAGAAGGACTGAGGTTGAAGGGACCCCTCATCTGGTCCAACCCCAGCCCGCCGCTCAAGCACGGCCACCTACAGCGACTTGCCCAGGACCCTGATCAAGTGGCACTGGAATATTTCTACTCCACTACATCCCTGGGCATCGAGTGCCAGCGCCTGGTCACCCTCACAGTGAAAAACTGTTTCCTGATGTTCAGGGGGAAACTCCCGTGTTTCTGTGTGTGGCCACGTTCTCAGCTCCTGTCACTGGGCACTGCTGAAAAACAGCTGTCCCAGAAGACAGTATCTTCTCTTGATCAAACTCTTTGCTAGTTCAGGGAGGACTAACAGACCTCACCACTTCTCCTGATTGATCTTGCCCTCATGAAATTTGATATTTGCTTGACTGTTACCGGGAACCTGGAAACCTTTAATAATGCCTCCATAAGGGTAAGAATGGTGGAAGGTGATGAGAAGTCAAGGCTAAAGTGAAATGATTCCAAATGTTCATTCTCTCCTCTAAAAAAGAAAAATATTGAGGCACACATGCAAAATTTGGAATAAAAATTTACCTAATTCTATCACCAGCAAATTCAAGTAAGTTTTAACACTGTTATTAAAATGCTTAAAATAGAGCCATCACATACATCAAAGAGATATAATAAAGATTCAATATTATTCTTTTTTCAGAAGCAGAATCCATTGGGTTAATTTGTGAGTAAAAATTTGAGTAATTTGTGAGTTAAAAGATGAGATATTGAGGATTCTTACAAACTAGTAAAACACTGTTTCCAAGTAAAAAACAGTTTTAACATACAGATAAATATTATAAACCCACCACCACTGCTGCTTTTATAGGGATAAATATGTACACATAATTAATTTTCTAGTAATCATTACAATGCATTAGATTGCATAACAATTCTCAAACTGCTGTATAAAAAGCAGAAGCAAG
Organism: Apaloderma vittatum; assembly: GCF_000703405.1. NCBI lineage: Eukaryota > Metazoa > Chordata > Aves > Trogoniformes > Trogonidae > Apaloderma > Apaloderma vittatum. The sequence continues at coordinate 39,149 of NW_009735736.1, read as the reverse complement.
TTTTAAACCTATAGAAAACTTTATGCCACTAAAACAGACTAAAGAGCTATAAAGAATATTGGAAGGAATATTTTCATTGCAATACTTTGTAACATAATTATGGTTTAAACTGAATTAATTTGTTTTTCAGGATACATGCATGCAATGCAGAGTTGGGATGACAGTGGAAATATAGAATTATCACCATTTAAAATTTTAACTTGGGATAAACAGAGGTTATTTTAGTACGTAGAAACACTAAGATAAAACTTGCTCTAAAGAACATAAAGATTTGGAAAACTGGATGAAAATTATTTAGTTATTTGAACCAATGGCTAACTATTAAGTGTGATTCTTTCATATTAGCTACATATATTTTTTAATAGAATATCTTTAATAATATTTTTTCCTCCTGAATACTGATGCTCACCTTAAAAAGAACTGTCATTTAAAATGTTTGGTCCTAATTCTCACTACCTGCAACATTATTTCTAATGAATGATCATGACATTACATGAATTTTCTTCCTGGAAATAAATTACCTTTCTAAAACAATTAGTAAAATTGTCACATCTTGGGAGGAGAAAAGTACTAGCTTAATCAACCACTGATCTGCCAAAAAACCTGTAAATTATTCTGAGACCATAAAATAAACTGCTTCTATGGAGACATCAACTATTTCCACACTTCATTTTTCCTACAGATATGGGAAAAAATGTCTAGAATTAGGAGTGAATTTTTTTCCTCTTTTCTTGAAGGGGTTCAGTTATCATCACTACCTTTGCATGCAGTTATAAAAAAAAAATTAAAGAAAGCCTTATGTGTAGAGAGCTAACTAAAATCATTGCTGCCCTAGATAATACATTTATATAGCTTTCCAAAGGGAGGAAAACTGGCTTCAAAAGAGAAAACTGAAGAAGGCTGAACAAGTGGCTGGAAGAAAAAGGTACTGCATGGTGAACATCTCATCACTGTCAAACTGAAACGAATGTGTTCAGTTTGCATAACAGCTGATTCTTTGCCCAGCAATAGCTTCTTTGTTGGACAGGTTAATGTTTAGCCTGGTAACGCACTTCTTTCCAAACATAATGCCTACAAGACTGTTAACTCCGTGGTTAATAACATCTCCACAGAATTGATTGTGAAAAGGTATAACCTTATGGCATTCGGCAGATTGAACTTCCTATTTGAGAGGCTACAGTAATTTAAGTAACATTTTTAACTTCTCACTACTCTTCTTTATATCTGACAAGGGTGAGGACTGACATTTTAATAGTTGCTTTGGAATTAAGGAGAAAATCCATCTGACGTGCCTATGCTTTTCACTGCAGATGAAGCTAAAAACAGGTGAAAGGCTTCACCTCCAGCAGATGGTGGGACAGACCTCAGCAACACTCAATACGTCCTTTGCAGAGTGCTCGGCTCCAGTGGACAGAAAATACCCTTGGTGAAACAAAACTCTGCGAGTCTTGTGAGAAACATTACAAGGAAAAATGAAAGAAACTTCAAACCTAGTAATCATCAATATATTTGACTGATCTACAAACCTGAGGTGGTGCTCGAGCTGTCCACAAACCTCTGGAAGACAGTTATTTTCCTCTGAGATAGAAAAGTGCTATAAAATTTAAACTCTGAATACACTTCAAGTCTAGATTTGCATATATTAATTCAACTTCAGTGAGGTAATCTGTAATATTATAAAGTATTTTGGATGGTGTAACAAGGAAGGGAGAACATTCTCCCTTTCATGTGTGTCTCAGCTCAGGACAATGAGGCTCGAATTTGTCGAACCTGTTACCAATCTAAACAAGCGTAGCCTGAGGACCATAGCAAACTATGGGGTAAGAAGAATTCCTGCCTGTCTGTGCAGAAAAAGGATCCTCAGAGCTTCAGTACTAAATGGCTGGTCTCCAGGTCTACCAGGATCTTCATCTCAAAAGGAAAATTAAACTAAACAGCAACACTTCACTCCTATAAAAGTATGGACCTATAGCAGACCAGAAAATAGCTTAGACCCTAATTAAACCACCAACATAAAGCACTCCAAAAAAAAACCCTGAGAGCATACACAATTCATAAAATCAACTCATGCAGAACTCAGCTAGTCCAGGACCTTTTAAATCTTGAAAATCCCTGAAGTTTGATTAATCTGTTTGCTGCAGTAGCTTGGCTCCCATACTACACTGCATTGTCACGGTACTGTATCTGGCTTGGTTGTTGTGCTTATGCTATCATCTTCGCTTTAAAGGAAGGTCTAAGACATCTGCTGAATGTTCAAAACCAAGTATTACTTTATGAGTGACTCTTATGAGCACTCTGATATCATGGGATTCAGATCAATGGTTTACTTCAAGCCTTTTCCACAAGTAGACAGGGCCTCTCTTGCTCTGACATGCCTCATCAAGAAATCAGCAACAGCTACTCCCTGATGAAGTATTAGCCAAAGTAATTAAGAGAGTAATAAATAATGGAAATAATAATAATGAAAGAAAATAGTGATGATGATGATATTAATAACAGTGATGAGGCCTCCTACAAGAGAGAGAGAGAGCATTGTGAAATGACAAATTAGAACTTGTGAAATGACAAATTAGAACTTGTCAAGATAATTTTTTTTTTCACTAACAGGGTGTTTGTCCCCAGCAAAATACCAAATTATGGCAAAATTTCCCATAGATACTCATACCATCTAATTTTCCAAGCTAAATAGAGGTGGGTATAAATGTCTGGGGAACATCTAAGAACAAAATGTCCCCACTATATTCAGGCTTTGGATTTCAAGAGAGTGCTCAGATCTGTCAAAACGAGTGTAGCAGACCTCCACATTCTGATGAGATTCCTGTCTGGGGAGCTGCATTCTGCTTGTAAAAGGTTATTTTCATTTCACTGACACACTCTACATCTCCAGCTAAGTTGTTTTTCAGTAGTGCTTCCTCATGATTCTCTTCTTAAGATAGCAATTATTTATGTAGAGAACAAGTACTTCCTGTTGTGTAGGACCTATCAAATTTTACGAAGTTCAGGATGAAAAGCAGATTCAGCACAAGCTATTGTTACTCTGTGTACCCCCTGATAAATAACCTCTGTTTAGTCACTGTTAGCAACAAAACCCACTGTGTTCATAAAAAAATATCAGCAACTAGAAGAAAGAGATGAAAGAGGACTTTGTACTAAGGTTTGTTGAATAAGAATAATTTATATAGACAGCAGCTACGTATTTGTGTATTGCAAAACCCAGGAGCATAACGGATAATATACAAGAACGGTGTATCGAAGAAGAGACTTGAATTTTTAAACATAGACCTAAGCAAAACAGTGTTAACACCGCTGTTATTTTGAATGTAGTAACATGGAACCTGAAAATATTAAAAATGAAAAAAATAAGGGTTTATTATAGCCATCTCATTCTCAGAAGACTCAATCTGTATAAATAAAAAATTGCCTCATCAAAAATATCTGTCCCTGAATACAGAAAGTGATATCTCCTCTCCATCAGATTCCCGTTCAGTCCCCATGTGATCCAGTCAAGAGGTGGCGTCCCTGACGACAGCGAGGCTGGATTAAAATGATCTCTAAGGTCCCTTCCAGCCAAGGCCATTCTATGATCAGAAATTTTCAGTGAAAAATTATCATGTGAAAAAGCATAAGAAACTCTATAATAGCAATAATCATCTAGAAAAGCAGATCAACCTAAGAATTGTCGGAAACATTAAAAGATTCATGTAGTCTTCCAGTAAACAAACATTATTTTACATAATTTAAATCACATTCTAAAATGAGTATTTTTATTCCCACTCTTACAGCAAGGCTCTGACAACCAGTTCTTGCTGTCAGTTATGGACTGAAAGGGTAAAGAAATTGTCTTAAATACCTTCCCTGAAAATTACATTAGATATATTTAAAAGAAACAAAGCTCTCCTTAAAAGTTTTGTTCCAACTTTAAGCAATGGCTGAAAAGAGTAGGCATTTTCCAGACCTTGAGACCATCACTTTTGAATAATCTAGCTTCTAGGAAGAAAACTTGAAATCCGTCAAGTTTATCCAAGAGCAAAAGAAGCAGAAGGACCTACTACTTCACACACGGAATCAAACTGTGACCTCTTCAGCACAAGGTACTGAGTACTAAAAGTTTATAAAATTAAATCCATTGAGGGGTAGATAAAAACACGTCAGGAGGTTCAGAGAGCCCGTAAGTCAGGGCTCCCTTCACTGAAAGGAATCAGCACTGCATAAAGCATTCCTTTTGGCTTGTTTTCATGGTCAGGACCGGCATGGGAAAGTAGGGACCTCCAGTCTTCCTCAGCCAAATTGTTCTTAGAACTAATCCTCACTTCTAGGCCAACTGCCAAGAGATGAGGAAAACTCTGGAAGAGTCATGTAACATCACATATTTTCTCAAGAAAATGAAGCTCTGAGTTTATTCTCTTTATTGATGCTAGTAGGACAGCTTTTCCAATATGTAATAACTGACTGATGTTAGCTACTCTGAAACAAGCAGCTGTACCCCTCTCTCCCAACAGGTAACAACATCTCTCTGTTGTATGGCACTGCAAGAAAACATGCATGCAATAATATCAGTTTTCACTTGGTGGTACTGATTACCTCAGAAAAAATAGCACATTAGAAAACTGACTGCTACCTATGCTCATGGCCTAGATGAGCATACAATCTGCTGGATAAAGCACTGGTTGGACGGACAAGCCCAAAGAGTGGTGGTCAATGGAGTTAAATCCAGCTGATGGCCGGCCACAAGTTGTGTTCTGCAGGGCTCAGTGTTGGGACCAGTTCTGTTTAACAACTTTACTGATGACCTTGATAAGGACACGGAGTGTAGTATCAGTAAGTTCGCAGCTGACACCAAGTTGGGTGGGAGAGTTGATGTGCACGAGGGTAGAGAGGCTCTACAGACTTGGGTAGATTGGATCAATGGGCCAAGGTTAATGGGATGAGCTTTAACAAGGCCAAGTGCCAGGCCCTGAACTTGGCCTACAACAACCCCAAGCAACGCTACAGGCTTGGGGAAGTGTGGCTGGAAAGTTGCCTCGCAGAAAGGGACCTGGGAGTTCTAATAGACAAGCTGCTGAATATGAGCCAGCCCTGTGCCCAGGTGGCCAAGAAAGCCAGTGGTATCATGGCTTGTATTAGAAACAGTGTGACCAGCAGGAGTAGGGAGGTGATTGTCCCCCTGTACTCAGCACTGGTGAGGCCTCACCTTGAGTATTGTGTTCAGCTTTGGGCACCTCAAAACTAGAGGGATGTCGAGGTGCTGGAGCGAGTGCAGAGGAGGGCAAAGAAGATGGTGAAGGGCCTGGAAAATAAATCTTATGAACAGCGACTGAAGGAGCTGGGGCTGTTTAGTTTGAGGAAGAGGCGGCGGAGGGGAGGCCTAATCACTCTCTACAACTACCTGAAAGGACATCGTGGAGAGGTTGGTGCTGGTCTCTTCTCACAGGTAATTATGATATAACAAGAGGGAATGGCCACAAACTGTAACAGAGTAGATTTAGGCTGGATGTTAGGAAAAAGATTTTCACAGAAAGAGTAGTCAGGCACTGGAACAGGCTGCCCAGGGAGGTGGTGGAGTCACCAACTCTAGAGGTGTTTAAAGCTCATTTAGATGTAGTGTTGGGTGATATGATTTCAGAGTGGAATCTGTAGAGTAAGGTTATAGGTTGGACTTGATGATCCCAAGGGTCTTTTCCAACCTGAATGTTTCTATGATTTTATGATTCTAAGAGCTGGGTTTAAGGGTGACAGCTCTGTTAAGCTGCTGTGATTGCAGAAGGGAATGATCCAGTCCTAGAAAGAAAAGTTTTCAGTTATGCTGCATTAGATCATATTTACTATGAGTTTCAGGCACCACTTGATTTTCAGTGAAAGCATCAATGGATTTAAGTCATAGCCAACCAATTTTCTATATAGTTCCTGGTTTCTGAAAACAATACAGAAAAATGATGATTCAGAGGGAATCAGAACATCAACTTTGGGTCAAAAACACAAAATGCAGGATGGATTTTTTTTTTCCTTGTGTCTACACTGCAGAGGTATCCATAAGCATTAGTTTTTAAAAGCTTTGGAAAGTTTTGTGTTTTTTTTTCTTTTGTTGAAACATCAGTAACTGGCTACCGCTAAAGGGATGATACCAGACTGATGAACCACGATTTCGCATGGCCAAGTCCTGCGTTCCTTTGATGTGGAAGTAAACTGCAATGCTGACACAGATGCACAGAGACTCTCTCAGGGTTTCTTCTCCCATCACTGGACAAGGTGTTTAAGCAGTAACTCGTTAACGCTTATATGAGCTCTGTGTGTAAATCCTCTGCACCACAGATGGAAAAGGCCATGCTTTGCAAATGTTCCATCTGAAGAGCTACAGCAGAATAGCTGAAGAGCTACAGCTGAAGACTGCAAATTATTTTATCATTCCTTACATTTGTCGACAAATATATAGTATTTTTAAATTGTTCTCTTTAAGAGCATATGGCTGGGTGAAATGGTTTCATGCTTCCTCAATTCTCAGGTATATATTTTCTTCCAAGCTGCATAAAATGTAATGCAATAGAACAGAATATGATTTATTTCTAATTACTGTTGCCCAAACACACACAAAAAAGACAAAAGACTTAACTATAAATACCTTAAATAGCAAATTTATGGATTTTCAGAGAGTTTACCAACAGTGCTATTCTGCTACCACAAAGAAAAAGCAAACCCCAAAATAGGATTGTTTTTTTAAAATAACCAACAATCCCAAAACAGAGCAAAATTCGTTTACAAAATGTTGACTGACAAAAAGCCTAATTGGTAGACTTTCATTTTCTAAGGCTGAAAATCAATCTGAAGCAATTAAAAACTAAGTTCAGCCTCATTTCATAGCAACTTTATAGCCCCATCTTATAACACAGTCTCAGTGTGTCAAGTACACTAAAAAGAAGTCCCAGATTTAATGGCCACATCTTATGTTTAAAACTTGCAACTCAAGCAAGCAGTCGTCGCGTCTTCTGTCAGGTGCTATTTTCATCAAGCTGCATTTCTCTGTTTAAATTCGAAAATCCTTTCAAACTAATCCCATCCTAGTCAGTAAATCCAAGCACTCCTGTGGCAAGGCAAGTCTTTATTACCTAGCTCTGTACATCGGAAGCTGAATTGCTGCAGAGCAACTGCTAATAACCTCATTATCCACTGGGGCCATGCAGATGGTATGGCACAGAATCTACACAAGGGATGCTTAAAATGAGTTACGAGCTTTTAAAATTGGTGTCCTGCAAAGCAAAAATTCAAACAAATTAATGAATTTCCCTAATAAGCATAAATGGATGCAAGTTTGCCTTGGTTTTGAGCTTTAGCATGACTGAAACAGAGAAGAAACACTGAAATTAATTATAAATTCCCATGAGTCACTGACTTTCATGTGAATGAAAACTCAACATGGGGACCAGACCAACCAATCATTTATCGTCGCAGATCAGACACTGAAAAACCACGTTAAATGCTCCTGTTATTTGATTACTTATCACGAGAAACAGAATTCACTCTGTAATTCCATTTGACTTTCTTTCTCACATTAACTATCCAGAAGGCTCACGTGCAACAATCTTAAAGCACATTTTAAATTGGTCAGTGCATCCTCCACGTTCCCTGATTCCCACATACTGCATTAATTGCCCTCCAATGAACCACAGAGAGGGATAAAAACACACCCTGATGAGCAGAGCTGATTTGACTCACCCATTATCCTGCTCAGTGCCGCGTTCCTTGTGGGCGACTCGCTGAGACCCTCAATCCCGCCGTAGAGGGAGTGGGAAATCCTCCGTTCTCGGTCGTCCAGCAGATTCTCTATGGGCAGCTCTGGCCCGGAGGGGCTCCCAGGTGACTCCAGCTGCACAGAGAGAAGAGAATGAGTGCCCAGGGTCCATTTAGCAGCATGGGGGAACTGTCACAATTTGCCTAAGGCCTAGACCTGTCTGGGCACCAAATGAGCTAGAACTTCTCTCCCTGGAGAAATATAATTTGCAATGACAGATATGCTTAATGATCAACTTTCTAAGCCACTTCACACTCACCTCCCATGGTGCCCTGTCAACTTTCAAATCCTTCAGTAGAAAATCGGTGAAAAAAACATTGCATTTTGAAGTCTCTTTGTTGGGTAATTTCTTAAACAGACAGTTTTGGCTTTTCTCAGTATTATCTGGCAGACAGCTAGGCCATCTTTCCCACACTGCCAGCCTGTCAGAACAAGGTCCCTGTCAGGAGTGCGGAACAGGAACCCCTTTGGAACTGGGCTGCTGGCGCTTTTTGAAGTAGTGCAATTTGCTTTCAGATGTAATCATAGTGGAAACCCCTAGGAAACCCCACCACACATTATCAGTAATCAATTCGCAAACACTCAAAACGCTCTGTAGTTAGGAAGGAAAGAGAAAAAATAATAAGCCACACTTCACAGTAACTTTTTTTTTCCTACTTATGATTAGTTCTTTGCTCTGCCTTTTCTGGCCGTGGTGTACAGAGACCTCATGTGCTTTGTCCAGTCTGGAAGCTTCCCTGATCGCTGGCACTACTGCCGCATCCAGGCAGAAACACAAAAACCAGAACTGGCAAGCCCTCAAGCCCTGGAGCTGCGAGGTCCCTGCCCAGCACAACTCCAGGCAGACCTCCCCGGGGCGTTACGAGACAGATGAAGTAGGTGGTAGAAGAAGTGATGGAGACAGGCTGCTTCACCACATGCACAGGGGAGAAGACTGCACGTACAGCCGCCTCCCTCCCAGCTGCTCTCCATCAAAAGGCTCCCCTGAGTGGCTTGCCAGGCCAGCCTTTGCTTGCAGAAGCTGGTCATCCCTTGTTTTCCTGCCTCTCAGATTTTTTTCAAAAAGAGAAGAAAAAGTCAGGTTTTCCTCAGTGAGCCCCAGAGAATCAGAACTGGGTGGAAAGAGGCACCTGTGCGAGGCAAAGAAAACAACCTGGTATTGCCTAGCTGGGTTTAGCCACCCCGTTAGCCATGGGCAGCTCTGCTGCCACTGCCAACACAGCGCTGGGACCGAGGGAACGAGCATCCATGTGCGCACCAGCCAGTTCGGAGGCTCACTTCGTCAGCACCTGGTCACTCACTGCAGAGACAAGAGACTCCCCACCCTGTCACCCAGCCCTCGCAGCACCCAGCCTTCCTGCCCCTAAAGCTCTTGGGTCACCTCTGGCAGGGGGATTGGACTAGATGATCTTTTGAGGTTCCTTCCAATCCCTAGCGTACTGTGATACTGTGATACCTGAGCTCTAGCACGCAGCTGGCTACTGGGTAACACTACCAAGGAAGCTTCACCCAGACCATTAAATCAATTCACCTAAATAGAGTGAACTGATTCCAGCTCCATTTAAAAAATAAACAAATATTAAGAAATAGATGCATTTTGCAGGGCGATCATATGAACTCGGACATCAAAGTGTTAGCTGTTGTCACCAACATGCCTCTTCATATTAAAGTATACAGTTAAATCTCAAGAACATTGTCCTTACACACATCCCTCTGCATGTATTATATATATATTGAAATACAGTGGAGACCAGATATTGCAAAATACAGAGCACACCACAAACACTTTGAAGCCACCAGGAACATTTATTCCGAGGACTCGTATCTAATCGAGCACAAGAGGAGCGGTTAATAGGTGCAGGCATTACATTAATTAACACCTTTGTGGGTTGTTTTTTCTTCTTTAAACAGCTGCCCATTATTAATCACTCTACCCGCAATCCCCAGACAACTGAGAAACGTACCCTACAGAAGACTTTAAAAAACCCACTTCAGGGACTGCAAAATTCAGCTGTGGTCTCCACAGCAGAGGCTCTGAAGTCAGCCCCATGGACTAACAACTTCTGATATCTGGGCACTGGCGCCCGCTACATGGAGGAGTGGAGGTTTCCAAAACGCTGCATTACAAAGTCGGGAAGCCCACGATCAGGAGGTCGCGGAGTCTGTAAAAATTATTATTTCTGTTCAAAGCCATCATCTGTTTAATATAAATGAGATATTTAATGAAGTTCCAAATTGTAGACTTATCTCTCCCAGTTTGATAAGCACTGGGGAGATTTACTGCATCGGAGGGTCAACACAATTACAATTGGAGGCACGTCAAGCTGCAGGAGAATAATAAACTTGCAGTGCAAGTGAATTAGACTCAATAAGGTTTAAATTGTGAAATGAGGATTTGTTTTATTAGTTTTTTTAATTGCAGATTACAACTGACAGCTTTACTGAAAAGTAAATTAAACAATATTTGTAGCTGCTGTTATAAGAAATCTAAGGCAAATTCAAAAAGAATAGAGAAGTTAAATTCTGAAACACTCTAAGAAAAAAATAAGCAAAGCAACAGTAGGCTGCTTGAGAGCTTCAACTTGCATGAAAAAGGCATTAAATTATGAACTAACATTTATTTCACTGCCTTTAAATAAGGTGTGAAAATATCAAAGTGCTTTGGGACTTACTCTCCCAGTGCTATATTGATGACTTTATGTAACAAGTGTCCAGCTTTTAGTGAGCCATATCACACAGTCCTTCTTCATGTGACAACCCATCAACCCTCAAACTCATTTGTAGGAAGGCCTCAAGAGATTTTCATAAGATACTGACAAGAAGAAAGCTCTGATTCAGAGAAATATAGAGAAATTCACTCCTGGTAATGTTATAAAGTATAGAGCAAATAAAAGAAAAAGCAAGAATGTTGTGTTTAAATAGCCGTGTTTTGTACAGTGAATCATGTATTTTACAATTTTCATGGGGAAACCTTTACCCGTTTCAAATTAACATCTCAAAAGATGAGTTTATACAAAAGCAGCGACAGCCAGCTAGACAAATATTTTACAAAGATACAATGCCTTTTATAAAATAGCAAAAATTAGACAGCAATTACACAACTGGCTTTCACAAAAAGAAAGTCTTTTCCTTAGTATCCTAACAGAAAATTTGTGTAAAAAAAAATTATCAAATTTGGATATATTGTTTTCTGAGCAAGACAAAGAGACCAACAGTCCAAACCAAGATTGCAGTTCAAACAAAGGCTTGTTCTCCTTGATGAAGTTCTAATAAAGAGCTTGAATTACACATTCCAGTTCCTTCCCTTAGCTGATATCAGTGCTATGTGGTATAATTTAATTTGATTAACTGATAAAGAGTAGGTAACATAAACAAAGATCTACAAATTCCTGACCTTCATTAAAACCCCTGCACCAAAAGCAAGCCAGGCAGCAACTGGCCCCTATACTTGCTATCAATAGCTGCCCCTCGCAGGAGCACTTCTTGGTGTGACAGTTCAGAGTCACAGACCTGCTGAGGTTATAGACAGAACTACTGGAGATTATTCTAGTCCAACCTTCTGCTCAAAGCCAGGTTGATCAGTGCTTTGTCCTCGTGAGTTCTGACTACCTGCAAGGGCAGGGAGTCCACAACCTCTCTGGGCAACCTGTGCCAGTGACTGAACATCCTTTCAGAAGAAATGTTTTTTTTCTTATATTTAAAAAAACTTTTTGCATTTCAGTTTGTGCCCATTGCTTCTTGTCCTGGCATTGGGCAGCCTTGAGGAAGTCTGGATCTGTCTTCTTTATTCCCCTTGTCATGTATTTATAGACGGTGGCAAGATTCCCCTGAGCCTTCTCCTCTCCAGGCTGAAAAGAGAGAGTTACTTCTCTCGGTCCTAGCACTGATCTATAATAAATGACCATATTCATAAAAATGCAATAAAACCTCACATGTTACAGACTGCCTGTAGCTCCTTTTCTCTCCACTCTCTTTAAAAATAGAAACAAGATAATTTTTTTTAAAATAAAAAAGGTCTCTACCCTGGCTCTTTGTCATTCAGATAAGAGCCAGCTGCTTGCTTAGGCACTGTCTGTACTAACTAGCCCAGCTGCGGCTTATCTAGATGATAAAAGGACAACTAATGAGGTCCTTTTTACTTAAACATCACCATCCATCCTATCCAAAGTTATGCACATAAATATGAAAAAAGTTCATGCACAAGAAACATTGCCAAAATATTCGAAGCATAAACAAACTTTTGTTTGTTTGTTTTAAAAGAAACAATAATCAGACTCCCTTTTTCCTTCAAAAAGTAAATTATCCAAATACTGGCATGCAAGAATTATGGATTTTAAAGAAGCCAGTATACAAACTCGCTATCTGCCTACTGTGGCGAAGATGTCCAAAATGCTTCAGCTTCCCTTTTCAACAGAGATACATTTACAATACTACTACCAATATTAAATATGGCTTCTTTGTTACCACTCAAGTCGGGATCCTGCTTTAAGAACGGACTTTGCAAGACATGAAAATGTAAGTAAATAGATAGTAAAAGGGTCAAGTTTGACTTACAGGCACAGTCACGCACTAGTAAATTAGAACACCGTTTGTAAGTACTGCATTCCTGTTCTGACAATGTTAAAAGGCAAGCAGAACAGAAAAAATGTTTTTAGAATGGTGGGAGGGAACACATACAGGTTTGCAAAATGTAGATGGTAGGTTATGGGGTGTGGGAAGGAACCTGTGCCCAGATGGAGCTCTCAAGTTGATACCGAGGACACAGAAGAGACAGAAGAGGAAAAAAGGTACATCGAAATAAATGGCAACAGGTAGAAGGGAATAACAGAAGACAAAACATACTACTATGTACATATTTTCCCAACAACTAACTTAAAATATTTTTTAGGGTGTTTACTATTAGAAATTCACCTAAGTACCCTGAAAATCATGAATCCACCAGAGGCCTAAAAAGTGACCAAAAAGCCCTGTATTAGAAACTCGGTTAAAATGACTCCCAGTTAAAAAAAACCACACACCAATATGGTCCAAGAAATTGAGTGGAAGAAGGAAGAATTTAAGCAGCATTCTTCAGGGGATGCTGAGACTGAAGGTAAAATGTTCACCAAGGACATCAGACACAAGAAGATACACAGGGAATCAGCTGGACCCCTTGATGGCAAGAGTAAAACGGGCACCGAGGGACAAGTCTGCAGTCGAGAAGCTCAATGATTTCTTGGACTCGGTCTTTACGGCTGAAGATATGGAGATTTTCATGCCTGACCCCATTCTTTGTAGCAAATAAGGAGAGGAATGGTATCAGCCAGAAGTAAATACACAGGTCGTTAGACCAATGTGTAGATGCATAGTTAACATGTCACCCAGGTTGGACAGTATTCTCCCAAAAGCCTTGAAGAAACTCAAACATGAAATTGCGTAACTGCTGGCCAAAGCATACAACGTGCTGTTACGATTACCCATGATGCCAAAGGACTGGTGGTTGTATACCTAGAGGGGATCTTGGGAACTACAGACCAGGTGTCTGACATCCTTCCTCATAAAATGGTGGCATCTACAATCGACTGAGATCACTGAGCTTGACAGACACGGGTTCATGGGAAAGGCAGATGTCCATGGGGAAATCTTGCCTCATTGTCATGCTGGAGTTGCACAAAGGTGTTACAGAGCCCTCTGAGCTCTCGGGCAATGAAGTGTATTTGCATCTTCAAAAAGCCTCTGCCAGGGCTTCATAGCAAAGGCCTTAAAGAAACCAAATGTTTATGAGACTAGACTAATTTTGCACTTCCTGTCTGGAAATCTGTCTAAAGAATTGTACAGAAAGACCAATCTTCATGATGGAGAAGAGCTAGCTGTAGCCCCCAGGGATCAGAGCTGGGAACAGCTTAGGCTGATGGGCAGCTTTATCAATGACTTGAAGAAAGGAGCAAACAGTGAAATCACTGTGTCTGGAGAAGATACTAAAGCCTTTTCAATACTTAAGTCCAGAAGATCATCACAAAACTAATCTAGTGAGAGAAGCAAAATATCAAACTTTTCATATCAAATTCAGAGTAGTTAAACTAGGTAATACATACAGGGAAAAATGATGCTGAATGTAGTGTGTGTGGGGGGGAAATAGTTTGCTTGTTTCCTTTCTTTTATAATGAAATCACTCATTTCCAAAGTCTCTTTCACTAATCTGTCTACCAGTCAATTTATTTAAACAGTTGATGAGGTTCTTATATGGACTGGATTTGTGACTTTTTCTGCTTCATGGATCGAACTGTTTTCAACTTGGCAACTTGAGCAAAGATGAACAGGCATACAGAAAGAAATCTGGGGATCTGCAAATCATTTGCAAACCTTCATTTCAGGCAGGTTTAACAAGACATAAATTCTGTCAAAAAAAGGAGGTAGACAAGAGAAACCCTTGAAACCTCTCATTCTGAGGAAAATGGTGATGCCTTCTCTCTTAATGGCAGACAAGTGCTGCCTGCGTGTGACACGAACAGAGTGCAGGCGAGCAATCTGCCTCTAAGCTGTCCAGGTTGCAGGACTGGAAAGAGCAGGATTCCAAAAGTAACAATTACCTTTATTTTCTTAAATCAGCACATACTGCTGCCAGCTGCACAGATCTGCCTGACAGTCATGCCTGAGCGCTGTGCATGCAATACGGCGATACAGCCAGCAGCTGTTTGCCTGTAAGGGCTAATCATCATAGTATCACTAATTAACAGAACACGGCACAAGCAGCTCCAGTGCTTCTACTTAAATCCTAGTCATTGAAAAAACGTCAACCTTGAGTTCAAGACCTGAAAACCTGATGGCCACATCTTCTGAAAACCGAGGCGGTACTGTCTGTATATGAATGTCAAGTCAATATTGTTGTTATTCTTCCCATTTTTTCCACCGTCTGCACAACTTAGAAAAAGTACCTTAAAGCCTCCCTGTGCTTACATAGAAAAGTTGAGGAGTCAACACACAATGCTGATCACAGAGGGAAGGCTAAAAGTTGGAAACCATAGATTAGAAAAGTATATTTAACTTTTTCCTAAAAGGAGGGAGGGAAAACCTTAGATACATCCAAATCCTAAACTAAAGGTTTTCATTACGCTAATCTAACAGCATTCATCAAGTATTCACTTTGTTTGAAGTGGCTGAGATACCAAACAAAGCTTTGCAATAGTGCATCTTACAGAATTAACTATATTACTGTAGTCTGTGTAGATATAATGCAAACAGGAGAAAAACTCAGATAGGCAGTTGTGGCTTGAAGTTCATTCATAACTACCACCCACTCCATGCTTGTATCAATATTTACTACAAGATAATTCACTTGAAAACCTGGATGGATTATACTGTATCTCCTGGTGAGTCAATGAAAATTCTTTCTACAGGCAACTCTTCAGTTCAGTAAAACCACAACAGCGTAAAACCACTTTTTACCTTCTGGGAAGTGCATGGTCTCTTTTGAATTTACAGTTATGTAAGCGCTGATGATGTAGTATCTCTCTGAAGACAAGATAATACTCTTCTGGCATTCATGTACATTTTTATTGTTACTGTAATTGTTATGGAGGCTTGCGTCTACAACATGAGAACTGGTGAAGCTGTATGAGAATAACACTGGCTTGAAAAAGGAACATAAGTTTTGAAACCGTTTCATGTTCAAGTCAAGTTGACTGACTTCTGAACCCCAAGAAAACTTTCTGACAAAGAAACAGCTCCTCTGCAGTGGAGGCAACTGTCTTTGCCTCTCTAAACCCAAGATAACAGGGTTTAAGCCATCTTCTCTTCTAGACAGCAATGAAAATACAAAAGGCACATGAAAACTCTGATCTGAACTGAAACACAGAAAACAGGCACTTTGCAGAACCATGCTGTGAAACGTATTCTCCTCACCCTGCAATTCTTAGGACTGATTATGAAAATTAATATTAAAACCCCAAAAGAACAACATTCATACTACTAATTTTCTTAAAATCCAGTTCAACCCGAATTTTACTGAATACAAAAGCAGATTGGGCTGCCTATCCACCTCAGAACAATTTGGTTTCGTTTTGCAAATGCAAAACGATTACTGGACTTGAAGCCGGGGTGGGGCATGGCTTGTTTTTTATTTTTCCTTTTGCTGCTGTTTCTGTAACAGCCAGACAGCAAATGTTTTTATCATCCAGACATTGAGTATAATTCTTTTTTGCATTGGCATTATGACCCCTTGTACAGATTCCCCTTCTAAGACACTTGCGGTTGCTGCGGGGCTCAGCGGGGAATCCCAGGGTGCTGAGTCCTGGCCTCATGCTGCGCTGCAGGACTGACCAGGGCACGGGAATGGGGCGGAAGGAACGTTGCTGCGGGCGATGCTCAGCCAAGCTCATTTCACTTCACTGTGGTTCCGCAAGACTAACAAGAACATAAGCTGCATTTTTTTCCAGGAAGTGGGTACATACAATGCAGGACCAACATAGGAAAGAAATCAGTTGAACAGTATCTTTTTTGTTGCCGTTGTTATTTTATGGTGACTCCTTTGGAGAACCAAAAGAGAGAGAAAAGCATAGAAAGAACAGGGAAATACATTCTCAAAAGGTAAACATTTTTGTCTTTAAGAAAAAACAATAAAATCCCATTTCTGAGGAACTGAGGTCTGAGAAAAGAAGGCTAAGGGGAGACCTTATCGTTCTCTACAACTACCTGAAAACAGGTTGTAGTGAGGTGAGGGGGTCTCTTCTCCCAAGTAACGATCAATAGGACAGAGGAAATGGCCTCAAAGTTGCACCCAGGGAGGTTTAGACTGGACATGAGGAAAAATTTCTTCACTGAAATGATTATCAAGCATTGGAACAAGCTGCCCAAGGGAAGTGGTTGAGTCACCATCCCTGGAGGTGTTTAAGACGACTTGTAGGTGTGCTTAGGGATGGGATGTAGTGGTGGACATGGCATTGCTAGCTTAACAGTTGGACGCAATGATCTTAAAGGTTTTCCAAACTAAATGATTCTAGGGTTCTACGAATTTCTTCTGGTAAAAGGTATGATTCATCAAGATAGAGTCTGCCCTTCTGATGCTTTTATTTCTAACCTGCAAGCTCCTGAATTTGCCACCAGTAGGATATAATTTATTTTTTGTTCTAATACTAAAATATTTTCTGAGACTATATACTATGTTGGTGGCAGCTACAGGAATATTCTAAGGGGACAATTTGTGTACTAGTGTGTCTAAGTAATCTACATTGCTGAATTAAACAAAATACAGCTGAGGCTGCCAGACATGAGCAGTATTTCATGTTCCACGGGAAGGAGAGTATCACTGCTCACTTGCCCATGCTGCTCTCCAGCTGGGTCTCAGTGCACACATCCATTAACTAGGAGCTAAACTGACTGAATACCATACTCATATACGGTATTCATACAAGATACATAAATAATATTATTATAGCTTATCAGCATCATATCACATTATATAATATCTAAAGTTTAAATCCATCCAATCCTTGAACAAGGAACTAGGGTTTAATTGCAAAACGTCAAGAAAAAAAGAAATCTCTCTTCAGTTTTTATTTCACTGAAGTGTGGCCACTGCAAGACTTGCAGAAGATTGGCTTCTTCAATACTGTCAGCTCGGCAGGTAAATAGCTTTATGTCCATGCAAGTAAACAGCTTTATGTCTGTGCTTACATTGTATTGACATAATACTTCCTCTGGACCAATGTCATGAAAGCAGTAATTCCTGAGAAAAAATAGCTACAAAAATTATTTTGCAAAAGTTGCTCACTACACCAATAATTGCATATAATCACTTTCCCAAATTATTATGGCTCATCTCACAAGCTTATTAAGGAATTGAGAAAACACATATAAACTGTAAAGTAGGCCCAGACATAGCTCCCCCATCCTGCTCCCTCTACAGACACATTACAGCATTATCAAAATCTGGTTCTAACATCAGTTTTTTCATCTTGGACCACAAATACTGTGCTGTGACATTTTTGTTACGTGACTTCTGCAAAATAATTCACACTCAATGTCAAGCAGATAACTTGAACAAGCAAAAATTCTGCTGGATTTAAGGTACAATGTCTCCATGATGTTTATAAACACTGTCCTGATACATTTGATCTAGAAGACATGAAGATCTACATTTGATCTAGAAGTGAAACTACGAGAAAAGTGAACAGCTTCTACAATATTTTTTAAAAAATAATCCTAAACACAGAAATACTCTAAAACATTTCATCCTTTTTTATGCAGTAACATAAAAATCCATCTGAAATTGGGTAGGAGTAACAAACAGTCTCCAAAAGACAGTCTGGAGTCAAAGTTCAGAATTAGGGCTAGAACAGGACGTCACCAAATATAAAAAGGTCATTCAAGCTGCCTTCTAGCTGTGTGTATATATAAACCTGTGAGTACATGTATTAAAGCTGTACAAGCAGTTATCAAAAAACGCTTAATATTTTTAGAGAGACTAGCGTCTTTTTCAAACATGACTTTGTACTACACTATGGCCTGAAATTTTTAAAAGTCTATTTTGTACATTAAAAAACAAATCATTCATTTTCCCCCTAGGCAGGATCAGCAGTACTAAACCAACTTGTGCACATCACTTTTGAAGCATGATGCTCAAGAAGCAACATTCCTGATAAGACCTTACTGTTGTTAACAAGAATGAAAGAATGACTTTCTTAAGAATAGATGCTTCCCTGACCCACCATTTAACTGCACCCTGTTTAACGCCATGCATTTCTCCAATTTGTCAAAATCATTTTGAAGTCTAATTCAGTCCTCCATAGCATCTGCAGTCCTTCTCAGTATCATATGCCCACATATTCCTACTATTTAGAATTATTTACATTAATCTAGAAGATAAACTATTAGAAATTAAGAATATGTTTAAAAATATCAACCCATTAACATTGCATTAGAAGAGAGAGATGTTGCAAATAATACTCAAAAAAGAATCACCACTTCACCCTGAATTCAGTATTTCATACTTCTGTGCAATAAAGGCCAAGACACAACGTATTTAAAATCCAAAATAAGAGAATTACTTGCACCAAGTTTTGTAGAATCTTTGCATGAAACTTTTAATTGCTTGGATAAAATATAGTAACGAAAGACAGGAGCTCTAGTTTTAATTAAAAAAACTGGAAGTGACAAAGAAGCAAGGCAGTTAACACTAAGTCTACAAACAAAAGATTCAATAGACCTACATAAAAGAACTCCAAAGAACAAAAATCACATAAACAGTGGTATCCAATTACAAAATCAATACAGTTTTATTCAGTGTTTCCTGTTACCCATTGATGAAAATACTCAAAAGAAAAACTTTATTGATCGCTAATAAAGTTAGTATGTCTGACACTGAAATTCAGATCATTTTGTAATTCTTTCTTTCTTTAGCTTCTCAAACATTATTATCCAGGTATTAGAGGAAATAGACATTTCCTACAAACACAAATACCTTAGAAGTGAAAACACCCAGTCCCAATATCAAATGCATATTACCTCATTGCATTTACTTATTCGCCTTGCCACAATAAGCTGAATCATTCCTCGTTTGTTTCCTTCAGTGGACATGGACCTCCTTAAGGTTTCCATAGCATCTTGATTTGTTTTGCCCAATAACGACTCTCCATTTACTGCTATTAGTTGATCGTTCACTCGAAGCCTGCCATCCTGAAAAAGAAAGATTATAGCTAGTTACATAAAGAAGAAGTTTAGCCTGCTGGAGAGAGGAAAAAAACAAAAGAGAAATAATCAAATAACTACGCTCAGTCCTAATAGTTTATGGCCAAATGAACACGGGAGTAATAGCTTCCATTGCAGCCACTGTAGGAAATGTCTGTTCCAATTACAGATTTGGACTGCAAGCTATTATCATAACCTGTTTGCACAAACAGCATGCTAATGGAACTGTACCAGAGATGGCTCATATCCTTCCCGAGAAAATGTAAGGGCTGGGATGTGCAAACACGTGAATCTGAGTAGAAATCTACATGTTACCTCTAAAGGTGTAATTGGAAGAAGATAGTTACAGAGCAATCTCATTCTTCTTGAATATGTGGTTATTTTCAAAACAGCTTTATTATGGAAAACCAAGGATAGACCAAAGTACACAGATGTTCCCTCTTACCTTGGATGCTGCTCCACCGTTAATAATGGACTTGACGAAGATTCCTAAATCAGCATGGTTTTCTTTTGACCGGTTACCTTTGACGCTCACACCAAGTCCAGCTGATCCTGAGTCATTCAGTGGAACTTCAAATGTCAGGAATTCCCTGGTGCCATCAGGTGTGAGGACAAGCTCCTCTTCCTCTGCTTTCTGTTGGGAAGATTAGCATGGGATTATAGAAGAGCACTTCTCTTTGGGAATTGTCTTTCCCTCTACTGTTATTAGCACTTTTTTTTTAAAGCACCCTGCTTTTAGCTACAATGCCACAATATTTTCTACAGAAATTATCTGAAGAAATATGCACAAATAATGTATTTTCAATCACCTCTATCATGTCTAGATTCAGAAATATCTTACGTTTGCGTCTAAGTGCTTCTCTGTCTGTAAAATAATTGAATCATGTGTCATTACTGAATGTGCCATTAATATCAACTCACACGTAAGGTGCTACTTCATTAGGCAAAAGACAGCTGTATCAGAAGCATTTTTTTACTTGCGAACCTACAGAATTTTTGAAATACCATCATCATCTATGATAGCTTCGCAGTCATGAGGAGAAACTGAGTGCAAGAAAATGAAATTCAAAAATTACTCATTCACCTCACTTCGTTTAAAACTAGCCGTGTTAGGAAAAACAGAAAATTACACAGCTGAGATCTGCAACAGCACATCTCTGCTATTGCCAGGCTTAGTATCAAATCTAGTTCAGAGTGCCTATGTTTTTGCCTTTCCCATCTCTGCACTCTTACCCTTATCTTTGGTTCTTTGCTGCCCCTCACACCCAGTTTTAGCCTGGCTGGGACAATCCCAGGTTTTGAACAACTGGAACATCTGGAATTCTGGCCTGCCAGAGTCCCCAGCAAGGAGCTGCTCAGCGATGACCTTACAGGTACCCAAAAGCCATGCGAGTGCAGGAGACCGGCCTCTCGCCTGGCCTCTGGCCAAGCTTGGCATGGTGGTGGGCTGGCAGTGGGGCCGGCGGTGTCCCCACAGAGCGGTGCCACTCGACGGGGTGGCAGGCGTGGGCACAGCATCCAGGACAGCAAACAGCCAGGCCCTAAGGAGTAGGGCTCAATCACAAGCAGCTGCTGCTGCTGAAAGGAAAAATGGGAGGGACGGGCTGTTCAGTGGCTCCACTCATCTCTGACCATCTTTTAGCTACAGCAAAGCAGCTATAATCACTTTTGAAAAGTCATGCCCTTAAAGGCAATTCTCTGCAACAGGCCCAGTGTCTGGCCTCCAGAAAGACGCTTCTGAATCCAACTGTGCTGGTTTTTTCTCACCCACATGAAGGAGAAAGAGTAAGAGAATGCCCGTCAGAAGGTGCACACTGATGTCCAAGAGCAGGCAGTTCTTCTCTGGAAGAATTAATCCAGTCAACTTTTTTCATAATCTTAGAAAATACGTCACCTCCTTTACTCACACTGATTTTATACTGAATTTTCCCACGTCACTCTCATCTACTTGCAAAGCTCACTTCTATTTTCCTACTACTCCAAGACACTTGGAGCAGGACAAGACACATGACAAGTTCAGGTGTTCCTGCTGGGCTGTCCCTATTTCTTAAGACCTCAGCAAAGGCAAAGCTGACAGGCTCTTTCAAAATCCAAACACAGACTACAGCAAAGATGGATGTGAAAGCCATGTGGAGTACGGCAGACTGAGATGATCAGCTTGGGCACAAGCATGCTAGTTGTGTCACATTTGACCTAGAAATGCCATGTGAAAATGTCACACGGGAAGGCAGTCAGAACAGCTGAGGGAAGAAAAACAGGAGCTCTTTTTTTCCCACGTGGTTAAAAGCATGAACCTTCATGTGTTCACCAGCCCCTTCCCTCACACTAGGCACTGTTTGTTTGTCCCTAACCATCTTTTCCTTATAACAGAATTGTCCTGCTTTGAGATAAAACCAGGATAATAGTTTTCTGGGGCCCTCTGGACCACATGGCAATCACAACACAGGAGGGGGTAGCTGTGCCTGGGGGGAGGATAGAACACATAAGCATAATGCTTCATCAATTTAAAAAAGTAATAGTTAACATCTGTATGAATTCCATTATCCAAATACATCTCCTGGCCATGCAAAACAGCACGATCTTTGCTAGCTGTCAGGAATGGAAAGGTGCACTGAGTCTATGGGGTAGAAACCAGGAAAAAAAATAAAAAGAGATCAAAAAGTATTTTTTTAATTTTGGGAAAATTACGACCCTAATTTTTCTGCTTGGGTCACAGAAACACTAGTTACAGCATGCATTTGAATGCATCTTTTGTCAGGTGGCTGCAGAAGAAAACAATCTGAGACAGATGCAAGTTACCTTTTAGTTTCTGTAACAGACATAATTTTCATATTGCTTAATAAATAGTAATAGAAGTAAAATCTTGCCAGCCAAAAGGGAGATAAAGCCATGGTAGCACACAAGCTTATTGGATTTTTTCTTACTGCTGTTATCATAAATTTACAATCAGTCCTCCCTTCTGCCCCAATATTTTCTAATCCTCTAAAAAATCTGCCAGAACTTCAGCCATGGTGATCTCGCAGGGCAGAGAATTAAACTGCTTCCCTGCACAGGCTGTCCCTGTCAGATGCACTTCTATATGCCAAAGGGGCAACTGGAGAGAGAATCTCTGTAAGCATCCCCAAGGACCTGACTAATGGCCTCTACGTTACTCGTCTTTAGCCAGACCAAAGAGCTGCATTTTCAGCTCAGCACTATTCCTACTGTGAGGCTTCTGCCTGCATGTTTTCTACAGTCTTGGATAAGGAAATAAGCCAATATCAAGCTACAGATACCTGAGCGTGCAGGTGAAACTTAAGGGTAAACAAACTACTCCTTAGCAGCTGTACGTGCGTGAGCAAATCATGCTCATTGTAAAATGAAAAACAGCAGCCTCAGCACTCAGAACACAAGTACTGAAGCCATGAGAAAATTGCTTGACTTATCCAAAGGAAAAAAAAAAAAACACTGGGCTACGACTAAATTGCTTTAGGGACTTCATTGGGTATCCCCAGCTTTTTTCACCTAAAGCAGCTTGTTTCACCACCACACCTGTGTCCACAATTTTAGGGATACAAGAAGCATTTTGCCCTCTAGAATCTGTGTGTCATCTGTCAGTACCATATGCCTGAATGTAGATTTTAAAAAGGGAAAGCAATAGAGAGAAGAAACATTTCTTTATCATATCCCACATTTTTTTTCTAAGAATACTTAGAAGAAAAATGTGGCTTTCAGGAATACTTGAACCATTAAGATTCAAGGACTATGGATATGAAAGTACTGACTCTAACATTTGTGCCACACCACGGTACCAAAGGTCTTAGTATATATGATATATTGGATACAATTTCATATATACAAACCTTGGAACAGAACTATATAGTGATCACCTCTAATCAGGTCATAAAACAGCCATTCTCATGGAAATGAGCAGGAAATTTTAGTCTGATTCCATAATACTTTTAGGTTGCGAAACAAAAACAAAAATAAGACCAATAAAACTTCACATTGTCTAAATCCTTTGTTCCCCAAATCTTTTTAGAGTACACATACATTACATGTACAGTGACTCTTGCCAATCAACTTAATATCAACTACTATAAAAAAGGTAAAATTCGTGCTGAAATTGTGTTGAACATTATCTAAATGTAACAAATCACAAAAATTCCTGATATATCCATGAAGCAGCAGAAAAATGCACAAAGACCTAAAATGCAGCATTTAAAAATTTCATCTGAGAACACAATCACTCACTAATTGCAATAACTTCTATTTGATCTCAGTAAACTCTAAATTAACAGCTTCATAATGTCAATCAAACACCTCAACACTATTTTCATGATTAGTTGATCTGTGGGAGAAATTTATTCCTTCATATACTTCGACAGGCCAGCAGTAAACATACAAGCAAAATTACGTACTGTGAACCCTGAACAGCAAAACTCAACTCCCTTAAGATTTTTCACACACTAAGTCCAAAACAATTAACAGCAGAACAATATTCTGTTCAGACAGAGTCTGCTGAGGAAAAGGTCATCTGAAATGACTTCAGCTGGATGAATGAAGCTGCTCAAGTACACAATTTGTAATAAAAATTCAGTGATAAAAATTCAGTAATAAAAATCAGTGATAAAATAAATATGTGACTTTTCTTGCTTCAAATTCATAATTAGCATCAATTTATGCTAAATGGCATTTCGGACGAGTTTTACATTTTTTCTAATACAACAAAAATATATTGTAAATTTAGAGATAAACTTCCTAACTAGAGCAAACTTATGGCAGTGCTTCAATATATACAGAGATATATAAAATGCCATGAAATAAACAGAGGGGAAATTATTTTTCTCTTCTACACAACACTGGTTTCTGATTTGATCAGAAAACATGATTTGATTTTATAAACAACATTAAAATGGACCTTGACACTAAGAGTGCAGTGAGTTTATCTCATCATATTAGTAGCAGCATCTCCTCCTTATCCTTTTATGTTTCAAACACTATGAAGAAATTTCTCACTTGGGACTTCTTCCATTTATAAAATCTCATCAGAGTTCAGATGGTGAGTAAGCAGCATGAGATGGGTGAAAAAAAGAAACCTAACAGTGAAGAAAAACCTCCTCCCACCTAATAGGGGAAGCAATTTTCAATCAAGCTGGGACAAGCTGCCGAAGTGGCTCGCTGCAGCTACAAATCTGGCTGCATTCTCTCCAGCAAAGTTCATTCTCTTGCAAGCGTAGACATGCTGTCTTCTCAGCAGCTATTAAGTCACTGAAACTTGCGTGCTAGTTACTTTGTGATTACATGCAGAGAAAAGAAGTAAGTTAATCATGGGACTCTCAGCAAAAAAACAATGCACTCCTGTCTCCTTTCACAGGAGCAACTAATGAAGCCCTGCATCCCCACTCTTAAAGGGTAACCTCTATTCCCCAGTTACATATATGGAAACATGTACATGGAAACATTCGCAAGGCCCTTGTGCACACATGCATATGCATACACACATACAAACACACCCTTATATTTACCACAATGATGAAAGTCACATAAATTCCGTAACTACAGCACAAACCCTGCCTAATACCTCCACTAACCTCAGCTCAACTATTCACTTTACCTGTCCCCAAATCCTGTTGTCCAGACTTCTAACATCACAGCCCTACGCCTGTCAGTCTCTAATTATTATTATGTTAATCTATCAACCTTTTGCCTCACAAATATATATCTCTGTTTTGAATTTGTCCAGATAGAAATTTGTTTTTTGATTTTGTCCAGATAGAAAATGTCAAGTTCTTGAAAGAGGAGTTTTAAGTCCAATGGATGGAAGAGCTCACCAAGTCTAAGAAGTGTAGGCTCTAAAAGGAATGGAAATTGCAAAATCCCAGGTTTAGTCATTTGGTTCCAATGGAGAATTCCAAACCAACATCACAGCCTTTTCCAGGATATTTTCAATCTTTAAAAAGATTTTAATAGCATTCATTAATTTCTTCTTTTTCACAAGGTACCTGTGATACTAAGAAACCGTAACTCCTATGCATTGGGAAACTAATACGACTTGTCTCAGTTTTATTAATCTTCAAGGTTTTTTCCAGTCTAGGTGATTCTGTGATTACAAAATAGAATTCATATTTTAAAAAATGCATGATATAAGCAAGAGAGAGAAGATTTCATTTACCTATTGTGCAAAGACAGTCTTGCCATCAGAGGTGACTCAAATTGTTTTGTCCTTCAAGTTAGGTGGGTGACATTGCTGTCGTATCAGGCCACCTTCTAAACTGAGATACAGCAAAAGTTGATGACTCGCTTTCATCATATGCCATCATATATATAAATGTAGAACATATAAATCGAAGAGCTCTAAGGAATCAAAGCAGCTTCCTTGGGCAACAACTGTTTCGTGGGGGGCTGATGTTTAGCACTTACAAAAATGTAGATGTATTGCTGCTGGAGGTACTGAAAACAATGTAGGTGGCCTGTAACACACCTCTCCAACTTCAGTTGAGGCCTCTCCTCAGGAGCAGTAACTGAGAGCTGATACATCCTGCTGTGAGTAGGCATTAAAGATAAAATATAACTACAACAGCTCAATCAAATTTAAAACTGGACCTGCAGCAGAGAAAAGCCTGCCTACTGTCCAGTTGTGACACACACACTCCAAGCTGGTCTCCTCTTGAAATACAAGGCCTTTTATGCATTTAAAAAAAAAATTTAAATCCAATAATCATGTGTTGGATATAGGTTGTAAGGTCCTAAAGTGTCTACTTACCTAGAATGATATAGAGCTTAAGCCAACTAAACAACTAAGATTCTTATGCTTGCTTTCTAACTCTTCCTCACTTAAGTATTTTTAATATCTCCCATATGTTAGACAAACACTAATGAATCTTATTTGCACGTATACACTGAGACTCATTATTCATATTAGCTAAGTTAATATGTCACATCTGGCAAAGGCTGCACTCTTGTTCAAATCAAATAGCAGCTGCTAAATATCAAAAGTTCCATCTGATTTCTGAGATTTTATGGGAAATATGGTCTGCTTTAATTTTAATTCCATCAAGGAAAAGTTTTTTGCATATTATATGATTTTTAACTTTGGTACGTATTTATATGCAGAAATGCCAGCTCATGAAAATACTGCAAAACAGGCCTGCTACATTTCTAGTTATATTCTTTTTAAGGATTTAATTTAATATCAAAAAACACGTTCCACACTCAAAAAAGAAAGTCTTCACTTTAATGTTTTTGATGGATTCAGAATTGTTTAGGAAAAAATTTTAATGTTTTCCAATGCACAAAAATTTTAGCATGTGACTTCCATTTAGTATGAAAATCAAAGCTTTGCCAAAGCTCATGTTTAAGCACATGCACATGTTTGTTTACCTCTACAAGAAGGCCATTGCCTGTCTATGCTAACATTAGTCTCCTTAATACTAACGGGCTGATCTGGGCTGTTGGAGAAACCGGTGTAAGCAGTTGAGATTCTATATTTCAAATCAACTGATCAGACTGATTCAAATATTTTGTTGGTTATGCATCCAGAATATCACACAGGGACTAGTCTGTTGCCGTTACCATAATGACTGTACTTTATTCAAGCCAATATACATCATTCCATACTGTTCCTACCCAATTTTTGTGGTCCTACTGTATGTTCTGAAACAAATATGCAATTGTAGTGCTAACCCCACTTCTTTACAAGATGCTTATCCCAGAGAAGTGAAAAGCAAGGGATTAGATACACAGCAGGTGCCTGCTAAAGAATTCTACAAAGCTACAGCTCCCTGCCCTATCCCTTGCTCAAGAAAAACATCAACACCCAACACACTAATGACACAGCTCCCTAAAAATCTTTATACTTCTCTCATTGGCCTATTGGATATACAAGATCCGAAAGACTAAAGAAACAGATAGAGGGTGTCTGTGAAAAACAAAGAGAAACACAAAGCTGAAAGGGAAATAATGCCTTTGTAAACATTCATGGCAAGAAGCACGTTCCACATGAGGCAATGTCACTGGGACTGACCTGTGTCTTACTTCTACCTTCTGCTGCAGAATTTCAGGCAACCATGGCAAACCACTTCATCGCACTATTTTCCCCGCATTTACCAGCAAGGAAGAATCAACGCCAAGTGTCTAAATCCAACAGTGCAGTAAAACAAGCTCTGCACCCAAACAATGAGTTTTCAGAGCTTTAAATGGGACTTTTAAACAAGAATGTGAACTTTGCACTCACCTAACTGTTTGAAAGAATCTGATGACCCTACTGCTGGTGCTAGCAGATGACCAACTAAAGCACCTTTAGGCCACTTGCAGTCTCATAACCTATACGTCTTCTCTGAATTGTAACCATCTTACACAGATGACAATTACTATCCAAAATAGCGTAAGGTCTGTGTGTAGAAAACAGTGTAAGAATGGTGAATAACGATGTGTGTACCAGCGTGTTTTCAGGATGAATCTGCAACAGCGGTACTGAGCCAACCCTGTTGCAGAACCTCAGCAGAGGGACACGCATATTGCCTTCCACGAAACTGAGAACTGGGCAGCAAGTGTTATCAGTGCAAGCTCTGAGAAGAGAGCTAATGCTGCCCCCCAGGGCTGCACGGAGCCCACTCGGGTGTGCCACGCTGCGGCCCAGGTGAATCACCTGCAGACGGCAGAATCAAAACAATGAGCCTGAGTGTCAGTCCCAGGCATAGCATTACACAGAAGTTTATGTGGATTATCACTGATCATTCCCGGAAATTCAGACTACTCCAAGAGCATTCAGAAACACAGTCACTCAACCGTTGTATTAATTATTCACTAGGAATTAATGTCTCGGCTCCTCTCAGAACATGCTATTCAATATTAGAGTACCTCCTATGGTAAAAGCCTCTAAACAACAGTATTCTGTAGAAGATCACACATTCACTACCTCTTTCCTTCATATAACCATTGTTTCTTATGTCACAACTATATCAAAAATAGAATCTGAAACCACTCAAAATAGCATTACTACAAAAGGCTTTTAAAACATTGTAATCACCCTTGTGCCTCACACTGTTAGAAGATAAAAATGTATAAAAATAATCAGCACCAGTTATTTGCAGTATTCCTAAACACCATGGAGGAAATAACAGCATCGGCTTAATCATCAAATCCCTCCTCTTTAGATAAAATAATTCTGTATCCAATGATATCCGCATCACTGTGGTGTAGGCTCATAGCATTTAATGTATGATCATGGCTCAAATTTTTAGACTTTTGGATCACCTATTGCAGCAGCAACAGAAATTGATGAAACTCCAACTGTTCTCCAGAGAAGGTTCTGTGTGAACAAAGAGTTGCATCAGCTGAATGATAAAAAGCTGCTACAAAAGCTGAGGTTCTGTGTAAGTGATAAATATGAAGTGCTGGGAACTCAACTTAGAGCTTTTGAAAAATAGCTGTGGATACCTACCCAGAGACTACGTATCTTCAAGTCCTAAAATAGCTTGTCACCAAAAGTAAAATAACAACACACATGCACTCAGAACATCACCGTTTCAAAGCTCAACACTGACAGTACCTTTTTCCCCAACATTAAGCTCCAAGAATTTTCCATCCAGTGATCAGTAGGAATTAAGTCTTTCTAAGTATGTGCTATTATATCTCTCATATTCGTAACACAGAAAGTTGCAAACAAAAAACATACAGAAATAATGACGCGTTAGGTCTTACAATGCCTCTGATCATGGTGGTATCATCCCATTCCTACCGGTGATGAATCTTTTCATAAAAATTGTAGTTTGCTAATTTACGCAAGAGTCAGACAGAAGTCTATGGCAAGAACAGCACTTGAGCCCCAAAATACCATGACATTATCCTTAGATCCTGAAAAAATATTGTGATCAAAATGAAATTTAGGGAAGAGGAGTATCAGATTTTCAAGTTCAGAAGAAAATTTGCAATTTCTATCAGGGCTACTAAACATTTATGTATTGTTCCAGCACACCAACCTCTCATGTCACTGTTATGAACCCTACATTTGCTAAAATTCATGACATTTCTGCTCACAGGAATTTGACAGAGAAACAACTGAAAACAGAAAACAAGCTTTCCCATACTGCTGAGTGCAACAATTATGAAATGAAATCCTGAAACCTAACTTTGAATCTCTTTTTTACCAAGACAACATTCCTTAGGAAATACTTTTTAATATAATTATTATTTTTCTAGCGTTATGCTTAAATGAAAGTGAACTTGCCAGTTCTGAGTTCAGAAAACAGAGAATGACAATTGTAAAAGCAAATTATTACTGAAACACTATTGACTTTCAAAGAGTATGAGGAAAAATTAATTGGCAGATGTTTTACACAGCATAATTAACAGTTCATTTCAATGCTCTGTAACAAGATTAAGATAATTATGCTTAGAAACAGAAATGAAATACTGATAAACTACTAGTTTTCTTATTACGGTCAATCTCCTACATTCCAAATAATCACCATGTTTAGAAATAGGTGCATCTGTTCCATGTCATCATCAGCTACACAAATGGCACATGCTGGTGGCTGGGGGAAACAATATTCCAACCGAGATACAGGAGATTTCCTTGCTTCAGGAGTAAACAGAGCGCCTGTTCCAGTTGTCAGCAAAACAGAAGGTAAAAACAGCAGTGCTGTTTTCACCGGGGCACAGTTACTGGATGGAAGCTGAAGCTACACTGGCAATTTGCATTTCTTATGTATAACTGGAAGGCAAAGCTTAAATTCTGTGAGCTTAGCAGGTTACAAAAACTCCTCATATGGAAGCTCAAGAATGGGAATACCAGAATCTGTATTTTTTGATGGTGTACAAATATGAAGTCCTACGCTTTCCTATATGTGTAGTAAGAAATAACTCTCTCAAGGATTTTAGGCCACAGATAAACTAAGAAAAAACTAATTTTCAAGGTCTTCTTTTACTATATCTATGAAGACTCTAACCACTGCATCCAAGTGCCACAATATTAGTGTAAATCATTTCAAGTAATGGCTGCATGGACGTAACCCCTGAGTGTTAACAATGCGTTGATAAATTCGGCTTTATATTTTGGGGTCTACATACAAAATTTACTTTAGGGTTTTCTTCAAGGATTTTTTTTATTTTTAAATTTCAAAGGTGCATTTTTCTTCTATTTCTCTGCAAAGACATAAAAATAAGCCCAACCAAAACCCACACAACCTCTTTGTCCTTAAATTAAAAAGACTTTTATTTCACCTCTCTCTCATTTCTATAGCTTCTCTGCATTCATCATCAGCTTTTTTTGTTGGTGGTTTTTTGCTTTGCTTTCTACTATCAAGAAAGTCCTTGACACTTGGAGACTAAAACCTCACAACTAAGAGCACAAAGATCAGAGTAGGCACAGAAACAGAAATTGCAAGAGTAGAAATCTCAAAAACCTGAAAAGTAGACGGAGAAGGAATAAATAGGGATTGAGGCAAAACCAAGGAGAATAAAAGAAGGCAATGAAAAATACTTTCAAAAAGAATAATGAAATAAAAAAAAAAGTATGTGACTGAATTATTAATGTGCAGCTGAGGAAAATTAGTTCTGTAGAACTGGAGTATCACACTTATCCAAAGCTAAGTAGATTGGAAGAAGGGAAGTGCAAATCCATTGTGCATTAAAAATACCGACTGAAACCTTTCACATTTCGTCGATTTTTTATTCCCTCCCAGGAGTACGCAAATTTAAGGGAGACCCATTGTTCCTACTATTGATCATTGTTGCTCGGAGTCTTCAAATAAACAACAAAAAGATCCCGCCCCACAACAAATGAAAAGCTCAAGACATTACACAAAGAACATTTTTTGTATGGATCAGTTTTCTAGCTTCATTCCCTCATCACTATGTCTCCACATGTTTCCCAATTAATTTCCTTATTTCCAAGGCTTGCTGTGGCTTTCTGTCTGTATTTTCAGAAATCCTGAGCTACTTATATGCTCCATCCCTCTTGCATAATCCCCTGGTTAGCAAGCAATTTTCAGTTCACATCTATAGAGAACAAATGATAGATACTTATTTTCTTCTGGTCTTTCCTTACATGAAGTCAGGGTGTTGGTCCCAAAAATGGCAGAGAAAGGATTGCACCATGGAAGCTGCTACATAACATTTAACTTTGCAGCAGATGAGAAATTGATTTATATCAACACCTTGTGGGCTAACTGCCCAATTTTAATGAGATTTGGGGACAGAATTTCAACTTCTAAAACCAGGACACTTCTATAGGACTGCACACACAAATCTTACATATCAGCAGCACGTGTTAAGAAACTATGAAGATAAAGCCATACATATTCTAATAAGATGTATTAAAAAGATACTGCAAGGCACGTCTGAAACAATCATACACCCACAATTTTGCAGAGCCCTTATGCAGATGACTTTCAGACTAGAAGGACATCAAAAGCTGGAGGGATAAAAGTGAATATTGCTACATTCAACCCAAACACTGATTTTAGCTGTTACATCCCATTGGCCTGAAACATTAATATTAACCAATGTCTCCCCCTTGACTCTCTGGCCGAGACAGCTCTTCCATCTCTTTACCTATGCTTGACTTTCTTTTCATCTGAGACACCATCTCACCATTGCTGGTAAGGCATTCTGAATCATCTATACAGCTTTTTCTGTTTTTCAGCAGCCTAATTTCTAATCGTAGCATGCTTCTTCTTAATTTCTCCATAATCTATCATTTAATTTTGAAATAGGTACCAAACTGAATGGACTTTCTTGAAGTATGTTTTTTACTAAGACACATTAACAATGATATATTGTCAGAGCCTCTGTTAACATTTCACAAAATAACCCTTTTATTTTAGAAAAACTTCTAACACATATCAGTACACTGTGTATTGATTCTGCTACGCTGACTAAAATGAGGTATATAAACAGTATACAACCTCAATATACAGCCTCACTGGCACATCATGTAAAAACCTGTCACAGTCTTCACAGGGTTTTCTGGACTATTTCCCTATAGTTGCTTAAAAATGACTAACAAACAGTGGTTTGCTAAAAGAAAACAGTCGAGACATAAATCCAAACTGCCGAATTCTTGTGTTTCTATCTAAGCTTTCAGTCATATAATCAGAATTTAAACAATTAGTTTCAACAAGTAGCCCAAGCTAACACTCTACTCTTATCATTGCAACTTAGGTCTTTCACTGTGCATAAAAGATATAATTTCAAATAGCACTTGAACATACATAATAGCTGAACTGCATATAATATTCAAATAGTATTTGAAATTACATTTAAAAATGCATTTAAAATTTAAAGCTAGAGAGAGCCATCTACAGCATATAAGGTGAAAGGAGGATCTATGAAACTTTGATGGAGAAGTGCCATATCAATTTAAAAACATTTGGGAGTCTTCCAGTATGGAAAAGACAAAGCTCTTACCGTTTCCTTTGGAATTTGTGACTGGCTTTGTTCTGCACTCTAAAGGAAGTAAAAAAAATAAATAAGAACACGACTACATATGACATATACTATCTATCAGCAGGGGGATAAACATAGAGCTCTAATTCTGACGTGAAGTGGCAACGGAAAAACGAAAGGTGTCTGTCACACTCTTGATTCAAATATGTCTCAGCAAGCACTAAACAAGAGGTGAACTAAAAATAACCTCCAGCAATCTCAGGCCAGGGCACCTGACTGTATCTGGCTACGAGGGAGGCGGCTATCTGGCCAGGGAAGAATCACAGCTGCTTGTACCACTTTGGGGCTTGTGAAACATTCTCGTTCAGGGATGCTCTCCCCTGGCCTTTCCCTTCTGCTTGGAAGTTTTCAAAAAACTTGCTCAAGTATTTTGTACAAGTACCTATTTTTTAAAACATCCATTCTCATTTTAACAAGGGGTTCCCTTTTTGAGTGTGTTTAAAGGACCCAGAACTACACCACTGCATACCCCAGGACAGAAGGGTGTTTTCAGTCCACCACAGGTGGGAACCTCCTGTACCTTGCAGTCCTCACCTGTGTCTCAGGGCATGTAAGGCAACCATACATCACTGGAAAACCTTTCTGCACCCCCCAACCAATTCCTGAACCACACACAAGGAACTATTACTCTCCTAAGAATACATCCACCCATATTAAAACCCCTTTGAACACCCAGGAGCCACCTTGCTGCTAGCTGGAGGATTGCTTTCAGAGTAATCAGCTGTTTCTTTCCATTTAGCTGGGCCAAAATGAAATGCTTGGGTTTTCTGGACTATTTTGCTTTGGGTTGTTTTTCAGGAAATTCACACGAGTAAGCACAAAAATGTAGTGGCAAAGTAGTAACACAAACATCCAGGTAGCCTTAGCCTGTAGCCAACAAGCAATAAAAAAAACCAAAAACACCAACATAGGAGCCAACTACCAGGAGCATGTAAAGCACCTACATGTACCAATGAGCATATTAATTTGTAGGGTACAGAAGACTAACTCTGCCAGCCAATCTCTGCCAATACTAAAAATCTGGCACAAAAGATAACCAAAATCAATTCTTCAGTTGATTCACATAGTGAGTAGCAGGCTCTAAGAAAATCCTTCACAGCAAGTTATGTTTGGTTATGTGAGGTAACCACAGTGTAACAGGAGTTCTGGTTAAGCAGAGCAATCCTCACCTGTTTCAGAAAGGAAGGGGGCAGGAAGGGAAAATTTTTAAGTGACAATCTGCCTCTCACAGTGATACATACAAGATCTAATTAGGCCCTATCTGGCATTAGGTAACTGGAAGCATTAAAATGCCCCGTATTCTGGAGAGGCATAATAGTTCTTCCAGATCTCATTGATAAGAAAAGTTAACTCCCCACCACGCTGCCACGTTTCACTCACTTTTACCATAGTCTGCTGCACTGGATGATGGCTCTCCAGCACACACCCCCCCACTAATATGACCACAGAAGCTACAAAGGTCTCACATTAATCTAAACGGGCACAGCTTAACATCCCTGGAAGTTTTAGGTACAACTATACATTTTTGTAGGTCCTTTTCAGACAATAACAGCAACATACACCAAAGATATTAAACTCCACTACTATCCTTACAGTTTATCATCTTCACTTTATTTATAAAGAAACTCAAGGATAATGTTTCAAAAGTCTCTCAATAAGCCATAAACCAAAACATAAAATATAAAAACCTCTTTTACTGCGATTACTATCTGTACAAATGTTGGCAAATATAAAATTATTTTAATACTGGGTGCTCCTCAACAAGCAACAGCAAGTCCTGCCCTTTATGAGATGGATAATATCAAATAATATGATTTTATGCATACAGTTTCTGAGTCGCATCCCATTCAGTAAATACTTAAAGCCCACAAATGTAGAAAATATGACCGAAATAGGGGAAGAATGCAAAGACAAATTGTTCCCAAGTGGCCAAAGAAGGTTTACATGTGAAAAAGCTGAACTGACATGATTTCAGATTATTAGATCGCTCTCCTCTCTCCTTCAATATTTATTTTTTTCTTTTTCCTTTTTTGTACCTAAAGCTAGTAAAAGGCAAAGAGAGGAGCTGGTCAAACAGTCTTTTTTTCTGTAAGATTATTTCTTACCAGAGAAGAAAGAATAGCCCTTATGACGGGTTTTTGTTCAATACCTTTCCCAGCAATTCTGCTCCTGCTCTTTGCTGTCAGCAGAGCTCACCTAACATTTCTTCGTGTCAAAAAAAGTCAACAAACAAATCCTTATGCAACAGAGGATCACCATGCATATGTACTGTCAGATCCTCACAACATCATTTGTTCAACTGGAGCTACAGAAACGGACACCAGTTCAGATCTGATCTCTGACTACCGAGCGCAGAGCCCACCTGCTACCTGACACAGCCTCGGTGAGATCTGCCTTCCCCGCGTCTGCCAAAATAGCTGAGAGTATCGCCAGAGCAGCAGCAGGGAGGCTGCTAGGGCTGAACTCATTTAAAGACACTGATATGCTGATATTTTTAAAACTACATCAAGTATTACTATTAATCTCTGCACTACTCGCATCACATCTCTGTTTACAACTATTTGAACAAAATGCGGTGTTAAATTATTCATTGTAATTTCCTCGCTTTACTACAGAAATAATATACACAAAATTAAGACATTTTCTTACTTCTAAGTTTATTTAGAAAACTTTAAAAGCATTTTCATTCACTTTTAGGTGAGATAGCAATGCTGTGAAAATTACATCTTAAGAACTTACAAACAGATTGCTTTCACAGTTCTATCAATATGTAAGGTATGGCATAATATGAGTCCAAATTGTTAATTTCTCTTCATTGTATGACAACTTTCATTTCAGTACCTGAAGTCACATTCTAAGAACATTAAGGTAACAGTGTGGTCCTTTTGCAACCTTCCCTGTCACTCTGATTTCCTAGGTTTAATTGCAATTTCAAAAAGTAAAAAGTTCAACATCTTGAAATGGCCAAACAAAAATTCATTCTCTTTGCATTCAAAATAACACAAATCCAGTAGAAAAAAAATGAAGCAACCTATTCATTATACTTACATTTATCACTTATATTTGTCTCTTTTCATGATAATGCAGTTGAATAAGTTATTTTTAGAGCTATATATAACTATGATAGTTCAAATAATAAACAACTTCAGCAGTTTAATTGAATGCAGAACAAAGTAAGACTGCGACATTCACAGTCTACCTTTTCATAACAGAAATTATCTTGAATAATTATCAGAGAAATATCTGTATACACTATGCAAGTGGAGCAGGTACAGTATGAAACATTATTTTATTTCCATTTCATGTAAATTCCTCAGAAACATTTTTTGAATTATCCTGCTAAATTAATAACTGCAGGGTTTCCATTCCACAGAGATTGCATTTAAATTCAAGAAAGGATACCAGTTCTTATATTTTTGATGGAAAGGTATTTACATATCCTGTTTTGGCATAGTATTATATGCTCTGAAACATTTTAGTGAGCAGGTAGTGGGACAAATGACAGGCTTTCAAACATAGATTTGTCCACGAGAGATATGAAATAATCTACTTGTCTGCATGCATCCAAATAAAATCCATCCCGTAGCTTCTTCTATAATAAACATTTTCACTCAAAACAGAACTCTCACTTATACATTATTAACAAATATTTCATTCCAGTAGTAGATCTCAAAAATAATAATAAAAAAATCCATGTAAAATGTTCTAAATAAAGCAGAATAGCTAGTTGTTTGGGTTTTTTTCTTATGTTCAGTGCTGGCCAGGCATGTTTACTAGCGGGTGACAAGATCAAATCATTTGCTCATACTCATCTAAATCTCTTAGCTGCTCTCTATTTTACGCACCAGTTCCCTTGGGTGGAATGTTTCTTCCTGTCGAAAAATCAGAAGGCCGACGGTCCCTCCCATCTTGGTGCTTCGCAGCAAGGACACAACTTCTTCTTGCGTTTTGCCTGTTAAATCAACTCCATTTACCTGTGATACAGGAAATATTAGAAATTTATAAGACTCCAAAGCAGGAAAAACAGCAGAAATTCAAAATGAAGAGTCATGTGAATCATATGGGACAGTATTAAAAAAATCTCACTGAAACAATCTGCCCAGTATAACTCTTTTCAGCAACAGCTGTATACTCCAGCATACTCTAATGCAAACTAATTCCATCTACCACTATTTTTTTCAAGAATTTCTGCACAGAAATCAATCTGTCATCCAAAACTGATCCTGTTTCCACATGCCCTGGTGTTACAAGTATCTTCCAAATGTATCTTGCAGAATAAATTGTCTCAGAAGTAGAAAATACTTTTTCCTCCAAAAGAACTTCAGAGCAGTCTCTCTATTTCACTTTTGTTCAGTTGTCCAAGCCATTGGCCTCCACATACCACTTACCAGTACAGACAAGCATGGAATACATACAGGTAAATCTCCCACTTCATGAGCTAACATGGGTAAGGGAGAAGCCAGAGAAAGACAGGGTATTCTCAGGCTTGCCTGTTCAGAAACATTTTGGAGATGCAAGGCATCAGTTAATGGTGTTAAGCAAGCAAGCATGGTGTTCACAAGTCAGCAAAGCACCTTTTTCCTTCCTCTGGTGAGATCACAGCTCACACAGTTGAGATGCTGTAACTGTTGACTTAAATGCTTCTCACCCCCCTTCTACCCAAGTCATCTGGGTTACCCTGAATTACAGTAATTACAGAGGACTATCCTCCAGCAGCAGTTCAAGCTGACTTTGCCGATCGTGCAGTAAAGTGGAGTGAGGCCTCCGAGAGGCCGTTACAGTCTCAGCTGTACCTCCAGTGTAATTTGGCTTAGGGATGGTAATGAAGAGCTGCGGGCGGTAAGATCTTATATCGCTCTGGCTAGATTTGAAGGAAGATCTCTGCTGTGCGCCTATCTAAGAGAAATTAAATTCCCTTGAGGACGTCCTCCCTTCAGGAGGGAAGTGGCCTTGATTCTCTGTAGCACTAGCCTCCTCTTGCATTGTCCTTTTCAGTTAATTCACTAAACTTTTTCTTGTATTGTCTTCCACATATAGAAGCATCTTCAATAATTTCTGCTCTGGCACTCCATTATGATTTAATGCTACTTATTAGGTAACAATCACTTTGCTTCAACTTATTCCTAAACAGCAATGCAAGACTGTGACACTCTATTCACAAAAGGGCATGTAAACTCATGTTTTCAGGGTATGTCGGAGCTCTTAAAGCAGTTATGTACCAAAAATGCATGGCCCTTGATCTGTTACCTTAAAAATACAGTCAAGAAAAGAAAAAGAAAAAAAAAAAGAGGTTAACATTTTCCTATAACATAGAATGCCAGAATCATTAAGGTTGGAACTAAAGGCCCTTTGGAAGTGGTGTGTGGGCTCATGCTAGAACACAGACAATGAACATGTAACACTTCATCACCTCAATTAATCGATCTCCAGCTTTTAGTCTCCCATCTTGAATAGCTGCACCTCTCGGAAGGATGTTTTTCACATAAATTGGAGCAGAGCCACCAATTGGGACATCTCTTGAAGTAATGCTAAATCCCAAGCCTTCTGTACCTGCATAAAGAATGTAGACTATTAATTGATAAAATTCAAATTTTGTGTTACGTATCATTTTTTTTTCCAGCAGAATGCATGTATACCTCAGTTATATAGTCCAGGAAAACACATGGCATGGCAAAAAAACCAAACCAAAACAAAAAAGGCACATACAGGAATGCTATAGCTGAAGCACTGACTCTTGGCACAAGTTGCTCCGCAGACCCTCCTTGCAACTTGTTCTGACAATTTCCAAGTCATTGCCATATTTCCAACTTTCTATTTCAGATGAGCTGAGCTACAAGGAATCAGAACAAAGCATATCTGATATCCTATTGCTGCCTTCCCCCTTGTCAATCTAGATCTCATCAACAACCCTTTCTTTCTCTTTTGTAACTCTTTCAGCAATGTCAGTCAACCGACACGGCTGGCCATGGGGCTTTGTCAGCTCACTTATGGACACCAGCAGGTGACAGACGGAACTGGAGCTCACTGGTCTCATCCCTTCTGCTCCAAGGGACCTCGGGCTGTTTTCTATCAATAGCTCGTCCACTCTAGGGCTTCACCTTGGCTCTCGCCAGGTCCCATCCACTCCACCTTCTGCCACGCAGGCAGGGAGCAGAGGCGGGCTGCCACTTCTGAAGTCCTGCTGTACAGCCAGGTGACTGACTACACTTAGCCGAGACTGATGGAAGCAAACTAGAGACATTTAAGATGACTTGGAGAAATCCAGGGGAAG
>NW_009735735.1:6250-8391 GCF_000703405.1 Apaloderma vittatum | reverse complement strand
AAAACTCTGCACTTGCCCTTGTTGTATTTCAAAAATTACTCCCCATCCAACTCTCCAGCCTGTCCAGGTCTTGCTGAATGGCAGCGCAGCCTGCTGGGGTGTCAGCCACTCCTCCCATCAGCAAACTTGCTGACAGCGCTCTCTGTTCCCTCACCAAGGTTGTTGATGAATATATTTAACAGCGCTGGTGCCAGCACCTAAGCCTGAGGGACTCCTCTAGACACAGGCCTCCAACAAGACTCTGTCCCATTGACCACAACTCTCCGACTTCTTCCTTTCAACCAGTTCACAACCCACCTCCCTACCCGACCATCCAGAGCACACCTCCTCACCTTAATCTGATTTCCAGCATATGCTCACGAACACCATTGCCCAGAGATTTGTTCTAGTTGTGACTTTTTTTTTTTCCCTAGAATACAGCACCTGGGTGCTGAAATCCATCTGATCAGAGACTTGATGGACCCAACCAACCAAGGAGGACTATACGACTTTCTGCTAACAGCGCTGGAGGTAAGGAAACGTTTTTGACCGTGACAATCACGAGCCTTTCTTGAGTAGTAGAGACACTGATGTGTTCTACTGCCATTTAATTTTGGAGGGCTGTTTATATGCCTGGCACAAGTTATTTTCCTTCCAGCCTAGGGAATATGCTTATCTTTAATTCAGAATGCACAGATTTAATCTTTTGCCTGGCCTGGGGGGCAGCGTGGCTTCGCTTTTGTGTGCAAGACAGCAGATAACTTATTATTTTCTTGGCCCAAAGTTCCAAAACGTCTCCTTAATGGGTTGCTCTGTTCCTTGCCCAGTCGTGCTACGAACACATACAGAGGATGAGACTCCACCAAAGAGAGAACTGCCACGTGCCTCAGAGCTCCTGAGCCCCAGGAACCGATGGAAGCCTCCTCCCTGCTGCACTTTCCTTGACCAAACACTGTTGGATGAAGAAACGATCACGTCGCTGCTGTCCTGGCTGCCTTTAAAAAGAGGGAAGAACGGTTCTTTCTCAGATGAGGGGTTCTCGCTGGGTTTCTTTTGCCCTGTAGTTGTGTTTCCCTTCCTTGCAAACAGCAACCTGCCTCGAAACCTCCTTTGAACTGTTCTCTCAGCCGCTGCGTTTGTTTTGCACTGGTGAACTGACCTAAGGGAGAAGAGGTTGGTTTAGCAAAAGAGGCCAAATGGGACCACAAGAACTATTTTGGGGGGATGGCTTCTGGTTGGTAGAAACGTGGCACGGACGGGAGAGGCCGTCTCCCCGCTCCTAAACCACCTGTTCCTGGAGTGAGGTGGCTTCTCCTGTATCGCTAAGAGGAAGGTTTTTCCATTGATCTTCCGACCTACGCCAAACTCAGTACCTCTCCATCATATGCTAAAGCTGCTACGGACTAACTTCCTTGTTTTAGGATTACTTACAAGTGTATATTTATATTCCGCAGACTCCTGTTAAACCTCAGGGACATCACACTTGCACCTTGAACCCGCTCGTGCTGCTCTGTAATTCTGCAGGGGTTCATGTCATGCTGAATAGAAAGGACAGACGGCATCCCCGGCAGGGAAAGAAATCTCAAACCCCAGAAAACCCGCCCGGCTTTCTGCGCTGACAGAGCTGCAAAATTACTGTTTTTTTTCCTAAGTGCACAGCGCCGTGCTGACAGACCCACTCGCTGATGCCAGTGGGGCACAAATCAGATTAGAATTGGGCTGGGTTTTTTCATGCCTTTATAGAAGGCAAATGGATATTTGGTATCCTGTTCCTACCAGACAAAAAGAAATAGTATGTCTGAGCTGCATACTTAGGGCAAAAACTGTTTTGAACTAGATTTTAAACTGCTTTTTTAAAGTTTTTTTTACAGTTTGACTTTAAATTGTCTGGGTCATAGACAATTTTGTTTTGGAAAACAAAACTCTACAGGCTGTTTCCTCCTGTTTCTCACGAGTATTATGCTTTAATAAATAGTACACTGATTACAATAGTTAATATATTGGTATAAGAGTACCCTAATGTATGTTTTACAGTAACCTTGTATTTAAATAAAGCTGTTTAATTTTTAAGAGAGATTCCAGGCTTGCATACTTCTTACTCCATTCTTGTTGCTGTGTTCGGGCATTTGAGAATTTTCCTTCTTCTCTTTAGCTTTGGAAAA
>NW_009735735.1:0-6219 GCF_000703405.1 Apaloderma vittatum | reverse complement strand
TTAGGAAAAAGGGGACGCTCTTACTGCCTCGATCGTTCACAGGAACGGAGGATTCGAACTCCCAATTAGCCATTTGTGAGAGAGACTGAATCAAGAAAAATGATTTTTGTGCTTCTGTTCCCTGCTGAATTAGCAAGGAGAACATGGCTTAAACTTTAAGATAATTTTTGGCAATTAAACAAATATTTATTTGTTTTCCTACCATGCTGGCCTATCTTCTTCCTTAACTATTTTCTGCAGGGGAGAGGAACTGACTGCAGAAACGATTTTTCTCCTCCGAGAACCTCTGCTTGGACTTTTTGCAACGCAGCAAACTCAACACCACCCATCCAAACGGGGACGTAGCGTGCCGGACGAGTTTTAGTCGAAACTGATCCTGGGTATGTCAAGATACTGCAAAGCCAAGCAGTTCCAGCTTGATGGGACATGAAAAAGAAAGTACCATTCATCCAAGCGAACCTTTTCTAAAAATTGCAGTGTTTCAAGTGGCTGCTGGCAATTCCAATGGCAGAGCATGCAGTGACGGTGGGGAATGCAAGACTAAACCCCTGCTTTGCTACCAACACACCGGTCGTCAGCTTTAAACCGTCGCTCCTCACCTCTGTGCAGTCTCACCTCTTTCGTACGAGGCAGAAAGCTCCAGCTGCCTGCCTTTGAGAATGTAAACAGCCTTAAGGAACAGCTGTGAACTTTTAATTTCAGAGTTGTTTAAAACTGGCGGCTTTCCAGTCTAAAGAAACACCCTGCCAGAAAGTTGAATCACTGAGATGTAGTCACAGCTGTTTGAAAAAAAAAAAAAAATTTCAAAAAAAAATAAATCTGTTTTTTCCATAGCACATTCTTCCATGCTCTGGGTATTGATTTTAGTTTCAGGTACTCTCAAAATGCAGAACTTCTACTACAAAACAGGACATGCAAAAGGCATGCGTGTACAAACTCCACAGGATCATCTAGAAAATGAGGTGATTTTTTCAGCCTACTGCAGATTTCTACTATTGCACTTCCTAAAGGCAGGATTATTAGTTGCTCTTACTGGTCATCTGGTTGAAAATTGAGGAAGTTCTTGAGCAAGAATTCAAGTGAGCCCTAAAGGGGCAGCGAAGGTAACAGTGTGGAGCCGTTTTGTGCTTCTAGGCTTTCTCACCAACCAGTAAAAGCAAGAAGAAACACTCTTTTTTAGCCCAAGGGTAGCATTCAGGTTGCAAATTGTGCTGTGTAACCATGCAGCAGTGCTATTTGGTGTGTTACCAGTGCGGCTTTTTTGTTTTTTTAAGGAGAGAACATGAGGCTACTTGCTAGCTTCCCTGATTATTCCCATCATCTTTGCTCGATAAAATACTGTGCCTTGAAATAGCGTGTAGAAAGGTGAGAGTACATTCGAGTTCCTCCTTTTGAGCTCGGGTTAAATTATGAGCTTAAATTATGAGCGGCAGAGTTGCTGCCTGCAGTAATTTGCAATCAGGGCTCCGGCTTCTCAACGAGTATGTTAGATTTAATCCTGCAGGCTCTAGAGCAGTGTGAAGGCTGATTCTACCCGAAAGTTTTCAGTTTTAGAGAGATACAACACTGGGAGGCCAGTACAGTCAGCTCTTCCACATCCAGGCTACAGCTATCGAGCCAGCTCAGGCTTCAGTGGAAGCTAATTAACTCAAAGAAAATAAAATAAAAAAGGCTGAGCTGCACTCAGAAGCAGGACAGTTCTTAAAGTAATTTAGCTGTGATCAGACCAAGCACAGCTTAAACTGCTGGAGTCTGCAGCGTGGTTTGTTGTCTGCATCAAGTGCTCTGAGCAGCCGGGGGAATCGGGTGCAGACCACTGTGATCTCCGTGCTCAGCCCTGACAGACCTAAGCTTGAGCCACAGAGAATTTCTGTTCCGCTTCTCCGAACGCATCCTCGCCTTCGCAAACGTGATTTGGGTTTTTTCTTTATCCGACATGTTTTTTTCTCCCATCTAATCACTTCGGATACTTAAACCTTGTCGAAAAGTTTTCAGCCTCCTCATGAATGTACTCTCTCTCCTCACTCCATATTAAGGCTCTTTGTACTTAAAACTGCAACAGCTATTAAACAGGGAGGAGTCGGGCTTCTTACAAACACCCACTTTGCAAAAGGCTCATTTTACAAAGAACTGACTAAATAGGAAGTTAGAGTAGCGCCGTATCTATTGCTGCTTTCAAGTGGTGGAGCAACGCCTCCGGAGGTGGAGAGAGTGACGTCAGGTCTAGTTTCTTGAAATCTTCATTAGCACTCAATGATGTTAACACCTTCACAGTCCTCTTTAAATCAAACACCGCGTGGAGCATGCCCAAGGTGGAAATGGCAGCTTTGGGAGTGTTCTTTGCCGAAGCTTCGTCATCGAGGCCGTTTTCCAAGACAGAAATCCTGTTCTCTGCAATAATTTTGAGGAAGTTGTAGAACTCCTTGTAGTCTATACCTGTGCAAGACTTCATGATCAGCTAGGCAGGGGAAAAAAAAATGACACTGACATGGAAACAACATTCTTATTTACAGTAAGAATTACAAAACCATATCTTACTGAGCTAGTAACTACACAAAATCATCAGTAAGCGCGTTGAATCCAATTTTTTGTAATGCTCCAAGGGCACTAAAATTCTTTACCTTGCTGGAAATGTCACTAACCCCAAAAGAAAGAGTCTACTCAATGCTAAATGGCTGTAGTTTTTGAAACTATTTTTGAAGGATATCAACACAGCAGCAGTAA
Organism: Apaloderma vittatum; assembly: GCF_000703405.1. Taxonomy (NCBI): domain Eukaryota; kingdom Metazoa; phylum Chordata; class Aves; order Trogoniformes; family Trogonidae; genus Apaloderma; species Apaloderma vittatum. Next base: position 3,495 of record NW_009735735.1, on the reverse strand, counting down.
GAACCTCCACAAGGAAACTTTGCGTTTGTTTCATGCTTAAGATTCTGGAAGATGCGACACTGCTCAGTATAGTTACGTGTTCCGAAAGCATCGCTTGGCAGACACAGAAATCTGCTGCCACCTTCACCTCAGTTTTGCTCCTTTCAGATCGACCGATTCGTCAGGAATGGTCTTCAAACTAGTTCTTCTGTGTGGGGTCTGTCTTATCAGTTCTTCTGATAAGATGATATAAAGGGGCACATAAATGCTACACAAAAGATTGATCCAAACGCTAAGACTAACCTTGATAGTTGAAGAAGAGGAGTTGAAGCATTAGTTTTTCAGACAACCTCCCTGACATAGCAACTGGCACAAGCCCTTCCCTGTCTGAGTAAATTAATAGCTGAATTCCGGTAAATAAAACCCAACAATTCCTACTTCTGTATGAAACACGTACCAATTCCACTTAGGAACTTGTGGAACTTTTTGTCTTTGAGCTCTGTTAAGGTGGTGTGACACCCCCTGGAAAGATATGACCCTCTAAGAGAGGGTCAGGCAGCCAGCATCACGTTGTTATACCTGACATTGTAGGTGCCAATCATCCACTGGGTCCTTCCACTCATTGATTTCCCGCTGAACAGCTGCTAATTCGTCCTGCAGGAAGCACCACATGATGGCCACGTTGCAGCCGTTCACCCAGTTGTGGTTGATGGAAATGGTGTCCTCCTGAAGGGAGGATGGAAATGGCATTATGTAGGAAAGTGTGAGAAAACAGCCGTAACAATCAAGGTGCTGCAAAATGTAAAACCGCATTCCTCAGCGAGGGAAACGCTTCTCTGGCAGCAATATTGCTGAAAGGCTGCCTCTTCCTAACGGCCCCGAGCAACCAAATCTTGTTTCACTTTGTAAACAGGCAAATGCCTCCAGTTCCTCTGTCTGAGCTGACCTTTTAAGAGCACAGAGGTGGGAGAAGGTAGCAGGGAGAAAGGAACAAGGTTGTTAATTTTGGTTTGTAATCGTGAAGACCGATTGGTTCATGTTTGTTTTCATACAATCATAGACTGGTTAAGGTTGGAAGGGACCTTAAAGATCATCTAGTTGCAATCTCCCTGCTGTGGGCAGCGACACCTCTCTCCCTCCAGCCCAGTTGCTCCAAGCCCCGTCCAACCCAGCCCTGAACACTTCCAGGGATGGGGCATCCACAACCTCTTTGGGCAGCCTGTGCCAGTGCCTCACCACTCTCATGGGGAAGAATTTTTTCCTGACATCTAATCTAAATCCACCCTCTTGCAGTTTCAGGCCATTGCCCCTTGTCCTATCGCTACAGGTCCCCCCACAACTTGCCTCCCCACAACTTGGTCTCCTCCAGCATCCTATTCTCAGTGACTAGCAGCATCACACGATGAAAAGCAGGAGAAAAGAGGGTGCACACAGCTTCTTCAGTTGTACACTCTCCTACCTTCCAGTGGTCAATGACCTAAGCTGCTTAGGAGTCCAGGCTTGCTTTTAGCCATCATCTTGAGCAGCCACTGATAGACTTCTCTCAACTTTTTACAGCTCAGTTTAAACTTTTTGGCCTCCGTCACATGCTGTGGCAATAAAGGTTTGCTCGGATTCAAGCCCTGCTGCCCAAGGAAAACAGATGGTATGAGCAACCTACCAGATTGTAAACTTGATGATGCCACCCGCTGGGGATGAAAACTATCTCCCCCGCCTCCTGTACAATTTCAACGGGGGGTTGGCTTTGGTTGTAGCGAGGGTAAACGCTCCTGTCCTGAAGAGTAGGGGCGGTCACATCGAAGGGCAGGTTGCCGTGGCGGTCCTTCAGAAACTCCTCCTGTCCCGCAGGGTACAACAGCCATTTCTTTCTCCCACAAATATTTGCTGACCAGCTATAGGAACGGAAGACGTCAGCGTGGAACGGAGTCCTGTGGGGCAAATCAGACGTTTAAGGACGACGCCTAAAAGCTGTAAGGTGAATGAAAGTCTCTGAGAATCAGACATACACATGAAAATGAACTTTTGCTACACAAATTCAATCCCAAGTTGTTATCCTCTCCGTTCAATTTTGATTGTGTCACATCTTAAAGGAACACTGTGGAGTATTCTGGTGGTTTATATCCTCAGTGCTTCTCCATCAGTGGGTTTTGGATCTGTCCTGCAAATAACTCATTGGCAGGAGATTGTGTGAACTGATGAGAATACTGTAAAGGCAATTGGATCACCAACGCCAGAGTGAAATTTTCACCTTTAAAATATTTGACCGACTCATCAGCGCCCCTCCGAGGCTTCTGTTGACCCTACAAACCACAAGCAGCGGTTGATCCTCGGGAAGTTGCTGCTCTAAAACCCTACGTAAGTGAGCTGACAGTTTTTGCAGGTTTTGTGTGCAGAGTTCAGGGCTTTCTGAAGCGCAAAAGCATTTTACTGCCCCAGGACAGCTCACATCCAGAACCAAACGAGCTGCTTGAGGAAGAAAACTGGCTGGGTTCATGTACAATGCTATAGAGAATGGCCACGCTGCCTCTCAAATGTGATGCCATCCTGAAGGCCAATGTGATAATCCCCTGCAATACTAATCTTTAAAAAAAAAAAAGAAAAAAGAGTATAAGAATGATAGAAACCACACTGCCTTACCATGAACCTTTAGGTCCCATGTAGACAAACCGGTAATCATCCACAGCTAGAGCGTCCCAGTATTCATTCAGCCAGTCCGATGAGAAATACACGGGGGTTGTATAAACATCTTGCGCGGGGAAAGCTCTTAAAAAGAAAAGGCATTGGGAATTGGCTTCAGAAAAGAAGGGAAAAAAAAAAAAAGAAAAAGCAGCACTGCTCCTTCTACTTCAGTTCCCCAAACCCAGATACAGAGACCAATCAGGTCTCTCTACCAAGCCATTAACACTTTGCTGGCACCTCCCTTATACTAACGACAACTCTGAGGCACCGCAAAATGCATCTTCCTGGAAGGCTGGGAAGGTTCACGGCTGTCTGGGAGGCTCCTCTCGATTCTGGCTAAGCCACTTCCTAAGGATCACATTCTCTTTAGGTGAGATGCCTGCAAGACTGGATGTCCCACCAGATGACGTGTTGAGAGTGTGAGGGTTAGGAGGGAAGCCCAGCTGTGGGATTTTCACAAGGATACAATGCCCTGTACCCATCCCAGACTGCATGTGCAGCTTTTCTGTAGCAAGCCACAGCACCAGCATCTGAGCAAGCAGAAAAAAAGGGGAAGCAGAGACTGACAAGTCTCCTCTGTCGTGAGTCACTGGCACACTCCAAAATGAAAACAAGAGCTGATCACAAGAAAGTCAGATTAAGAGCAGGATGTGTTTAAGGGAGAAGAGATCTGAGTGAAAAGACATCCAAGTCTTCCACATGAGGAACAGGAAATCTATCCACCTCACATGCAGCAGGGTGGAGGAGGAGGAAAGCCAGAAGAGGGTGAAGGGAACTTTTACTGACTAGGAAGGCTGACAGAAAACAGAATCATAGAATCATAGAATCATAAAACAA
>NW_009735734.1:38701-45440 GCF_000703405.1 Apaloderma vittatum | reverse complement strand
GTCTCCCGGTTTAAACAGTCTCGGCGACCGCTTGGGTTGTGTTTCTGGGCTGTGTTACTCCTGCCCGTGTGTCCGGCGTTAAATCTCGCTGCCAGATAGTGTACCGACGTCTGCTAAGAACAGAAGGTGGTTTTTTTTTAAGATATTTTATCTAAACCTGATATTTCAGTGGTTAAAAGCATTCTTTCATGGTTTAGAACATGTGGAATTAGAGCACTAAACCCGTTTTGATGTGCAACAATGTGGCTTATTTATGCTGTGTTTTTTTTAATCTTTCTATTAATTTAAAGGCTTGAGCTACATAATTATTTCCTGCAAAAATCACAGGGGCAGTAATTGCCTGGACCCTTCTTCTCCTGCCGTGCAAAGACCTACTAATAGGATTCTTCTCTCGGAAAAAAACGTCTCCTTAGCAGCATTTAATGTCACGAGCGAAGCAGCCTCAGGTAGAGACTGAATATGTTTTAATGAAGAAGCATGGTCTAAAGAATTCTGAGCTTAAGTCTAGAGTGTTCAGTGTTTTGCAAAATTGTCATGAAGTGACATATTAAAAAAAGAAACATCTCCAGATGGGACACACTTAAGTATCCAAATTAATGAGGAAATATTATAGTTAAAACTTGAAAAACAAACTGAGTGTGCATTTAGAAAACAGGGCTCCAGGTTGAATAAATAAGGGAACAGTATTTTCAAGTGCACAGGGGAGGGAATCATGTAAGTTTTTCCAGCTGTTTACAAAGGGTGAGAGAATAAGCAAATGTGTTTATTTAGGAATTTGCCTGAGAGGGTTCTTGTACGCTCTGATCCTGTCTCTTGTTTGGCCTTATTCAGCGCTAAGGTGCAAGTTCAAACATGCCAAGGGCCAGTTTCTTGCTGCCAGGGCCCCGCTGGCTGCCTGTGCGGTGGCACGGTGAGCTGTGGAAACTGGAAACCACTGGAAAGCAATCCAGTGACAGAAATTTCAGGATGTGGGTAGACAGGGGCTGAGGCCCCTGAGGTCTGGACCTGTCCTCAGTGTGGGCACAGCCTCTCCAGCTTCAGTTCTGGCTCAAAGTGAAGGATGCGTGTCTGCAGGTGCTGCCAAGTGCTTGGGACCTTCAGTGATAACACACTCCTTTCCTTATTCTGACTTTGCCAGAGTTTTTTGTCCTAAGATTTAAATTCTGGTTGTCTGCTTTACCTAGAATTTTGGGAAAATGTGAGCAGAATGAATCTGATGTTTTTAAGAAGCAGCTGAGGGTTAAAAAAAAAAAAAAAAAAACCTTGCCTTTTTTCATATCTTGCCTATTTTCAGTACTTCTGACCTGCCACTGAACAACATCGTTTCCCACGCTTTGAAGGGAACTAAATTCTGGTTTGCATGAATTTGCATTAGGGGTGTGCTTTTTTGTTGTTCTCTCTGAAAATCTGCCCCAGTCTGGCCAATTAATAAGTCTCTGAAAAATGCGCACACTTTGATTTCTTTAGTAACTTTAATGTCTGAAGATTCTGCCCTTGATGTACTGGAATCTCTGAGAGCTTCCAGCTGTGGCTGAGCTGATTCTGTGCTGGACCCCAAGCATAAATGAAGATGCTGCCTTTGACTTGTGACTTCGGATGATAAACCAGATTGTCACCATTGTGGCTGGTTCCAGTTGGCCTTGGCCAGTTTGAAGGTAAAAGCTGGCCCTGGCTGTGGTGCCAATGGGTTTGTAAAGTCATGGAAGGGTGGAGCTGACACTAAAGTGGAATAAGAGTTCCATGAGTGTTGTTTTAACATAATTTTCTATGTATAGAATTTTAATACAGCACGAACAAAAAGCAAAGGGGAGAGGGGAAGAAGAACTAATCATAGTTAGTTTTTTGTAATGGTTTCCTAACCTTAGTTATTAAAATGAAGCTTTAATTTCTTTACAATTCATTTGCAAAGGGAAAACTACGTAGGAAATATCACTGATATCAAATTCAAATGCACCTCAGACTTAATTCTTTGAAAAAAATCCCTCTAATTTCAATTATCTGGCTTTTAATCTTCTGGGTATTGTGACAGCAGCTCACTGCTTCTGCAGGTATCGTGCAAAGGGTTCTGGAGATGCAGATTTCCTCTGCTTCTGCTGGAAGCGTTGGCGAAGCACAAGGCAGGGCAGATGTCAGTGCCTTGAGCTGACGCCAGTAACAGGGTGCTCCCCAAGTGAGGTTCTCTGCATTCCCTCCTTGCCTCCCACCCTGCTGCACTTCAGCAGAGCTTTTTGCTCTTTTTTTCTCAGCATGCTGTTTGCACGCTCCAAGAAGAGAGGGCAAATGTAAAGTTCCTTTAAGCGAGGGATGCGTTTATCGCAAGGGTGTTCATTGCTTTGTGTATATCCTGCCCATTTGTTAGGGTCTGATATGAAACAGTGCCATTTACTTCAGAGGGCCTTGAAAAAAAATCATTTTTAAAGAATAGCAACAGAACATTAGATCAAATTGTGTCCATTAATAAAAGCGACTGAATATACTCAAATATTCCATAAGTAATCCGGCAAGCGCGTTTTCTGGTGACTTAGAAGATCCTTCGCTATCAGGAGGGTGATGATTTTATGGCTAGGTGATTTTATTTTTTTGGCTTTGAATAATGCTGTGTGCTAAGGTGAGAGAATGCACGTCTGATGGCGTGACCTGGAAGTGAAATCAGTTGCACCCATACTGGGGGTGATGCTCCCGCTGATTCGGGGCGTTTCTTGTTCCTGTGGTTGTACAACACACATCAAGCCAGAGCGGGAACCAACCTTTAGAAAACGATGCCCAAATGGAGTCCTGGGCATCCTCACAAATGACACAGAATTTACATTTTTTGCCCTGTGTGCACGCAGGGTTCAGACTGTGAGTTCTCCAAATGAGATTTATAGTTTTTTCATATGCAAATTGCGAGAGCCTGTACTTGCTCTGATAGATACCCATCATTCTATAAATACCCTCCTGTCAGAGCGGTGGTTAGGTCGGGGTGGAGGCACCGGGTACAGGGTAAAACACGTGCCCTAAGTGGCCTGCGTGCTGGCTGGCACAGGGACGTGCCACGAGCCTTTTGTTGTCCCTAAAGGCTTTTTGCATCTGGCGCTGGAAGTGCTCACGGAGTAATGAGGAATGAGAGACGGTGGTTCAGGAATGAACGCCTTCAAACTGCTGCGCAGGAACACGTAAAGCGTTTGCGCTTGGAAAGCCTTCGAGCGATGAATGAAGCGCAGAAAAAGCGCGCAGGGAATGAATGTAAATAAATGGTCGTAAGCAACTTTAACAGACTTATTTAAAAGCGTGGACTTGTCAACAACAGACGAGGTCAAATGAAAGCTAAGCTGGCCAGACGCTTTCTCTCTCCTTCCTCTCTGTTCTTTCCAGCTCACTCTTTTTTGACAGGCATTTTGTTTGCCTTTTTTCCTGTCTTCTGGGATGTGACCAGCCCCATCAGCCCTTAGACATAAACAGTAGCAGTCCTGAGGCTGCTTTAATCAGGCCTTTAGATATCCTGGGTTGAAGTCTGTCAGACTCAGACAGTCAGACCTGTAGCTTATTCTGCTTCCTGAGGTGTACTTCCACTGTTCCACGGTGAGTTTTGACACTGCAGTGGTGGTTTTCATTAATGACCAGCTTGGTTTTGGCTTCTTGAACAGTGACTTTGTCCTACTTAGCAAGAATGGTCTTCCTTCTCACTGAGTCAGAAGTACTTAATATTCCCTTGGGTTTATTAGTTTAATTTTATTTTGCATCTTGGGCTTTGAGATTTTTTCCATTTCTCCTTTTGCCTGGACACAGCCCCTGTTCTGATGACTCTTGCTGTGTCTGCCCAAGCTGCAATCTTTCCTTGTCACCCTCCTACTTCCAAGCCCCAACCTCTTTGTCAAAACAGGTCCCTAGTTTCCTATCTACTCTTTGTCTTCCTCTTCATCCTCCTCCAAATCATCATTTCTGGTTTTTATGGTGCCCCTCAATTAATTTCCTTTACTTGCTCACACTTCACGCCTCCTTGCTAGGACAACCTTATCCACCATTTCCCCTCTGTCCAGCCTCAACACACATTTACTTTACTATATACTGATTCTAACTCCTTTCTGCATTTGGTGACTCCTTTACTCCACCTGACTGTGATCCAGGCGGCACAGAAGTGAGAGCACAGCTGAGAGGTGCTCTGGTTTCACTAGCTCTGCGTGATGCTGGGCTTCCAACAGAAATTCCAAGAGTAGCCTTGTAAGCTGTGGATTGACTGCATGGAAACTTTAGTACCTCAAGTCTCTGCTGAATTTATTTGAAGTGATTGTTCAGTCCCAGATTTAGATTACTTAGATTTCACAGATAAATCCAAACCAAGTACTTGGTGCAATAGGCGTTCGTTGCTGGATTTTTAATCTGAAGGACACGAGCTACTGTTTCATAAAGAACTGCTGGAATTTTTTTTTGACGTTGAGAAGACACCGTATTATCCTGAGACTTTTTCTTAAACAGCTGGAATGTTTCATCTGACAATTTAAAAGAAAAAAAAAAAAAAAGAACACCCAAACCCCATGAATGTATCTCCAGCTGGAATATTCCAGTCAAATGGATAAACATTTGTCATAATAGTGCCTATAGCAGGAATCATGAAGCAATGCTTATGCACGTAGGACCTTAATAGAATGCATAAATCTGTCTATTTTTCATCCCGACTATGAAATGATATTTCTCCTCTTTGGGAGTTTACTCTTGGTGCAGCATTCCGTGCACGGAGTTCTGTAAGATTATTTCTTGGATCATGGACTTTTCTGCAGCTGTCCCTGTTACTATAACAGACTTCTAGCTTCGAGAACAGGAACGAGTATGATCAGAAGTTGAAAACTCTATCTTTTTACTGTTCGCCTGTCCAGGAGTAATTAGGCATTGGGCTGTCTGCTGAGCCTGTATCTAATAAAATTTCAGTCGTAGCTTGAAGCATGTGTTTCTTGTTAATTACTTTTTATGCTGATAAATATAAATCAGCAAGGGTGGGGTTTTTTTTCCCCTGAAAAAAGTTACTAATATAAAATTACAAATAAGTATTTATTTTAAAATTGTCAACAAACGTTCCCTGAGTTGTAAACCAAATGTTTTAGTTATTAAACGTACTCTTTGAGTTTTGTGATAACCTTAGAGCCTGTAAAATGTAAAGGTTTGACCCAAGGGTTTGTCATACTTCTATGACTAATCACCATAAAGCAAATCTCGGGGGTTTTACTGCTCTGCCTTTGACATGGTTGCATCATGCTGCGTATTTATTGCTAAAGTTAAATTTCCAGGTATCTAAAATATCACAGGCCATTTGAACAGGACCGTTTGTAGAAGACTTAAGAATGACTTGACTTCCTAGCATATATTGCAGAAATCTAAGCGTTAGCAGTGTAACGCTGACGCTATCAAAATTGTCCTGAGAAATGAGCAGTGTCTCAGTTCCCCAGGCTGCCCCGTTGACTTCTTCACCAAATCAAACCTTTTAAGGCAAGAATATTGATGGTACCACAAGGTCTGAGGAGATTTCTACAACTCCTAGAATGTGGTGCCCACTCTGCTTCAGCACACTCGAACCAGCAGCGACGTGATGCCCCAGGATCTCGGAGAGCTGAAATTCTCCGCTCCCTCAAAAAGCCAACTGTGAATCTCGAGCAACAACAGCTTGGCTTGTGTCAGGAATGTTTGCTTCGTGGAGGCTGAAAGGAGGTCATCTGCGCTGATTGCCCACGACGGCCATCCGCGCATATTCCACATTGCTGGGGGATTTGTACGTGCAGGGGACCTTTCAGCTTAAAACCAGATGAGCTCACACAAGTTGTATTTTCGTCTAATCCAGGCGTAGTGGGGTCTTTCTCCTTATGGCAAGTGTGCGGGTCACACCTGCCCCAGCCTCCCTCCTTTTATTCCTTCACCCATCCCTGCTGCTGCTGGCCGTTTGTAGAAGAAAACAAATTAATTGTAGGGGTAAGAGTGCCGTCCTCGTGGTGTCCACTGCTTTAGCTGTTTGTGATGCTGCCAGGAGACCTCAGCAGGAGTTAACCACCCGAGGAAGTGCCCCGCTTTCAGGTGCATCTTGCAGCCCACGCCAGGTTAGATGCTGTTGTGTTCCACTGCTGACCATGCTTTGGTGGTTCTTCGATAGCTTTGCATGCCCTGAATGCTTTGAAATAAAATGGTTAATTGGAACATTTTGTTCGGCACAAACCAAAAGCTTTTACTTCTTAAGTTTTTGTAAACTTAAAGTGATTTTGGTACAAACTGAAACAATTCTTACTTAACTGATTCAGTTGAGAAACTGAAAATGTGTAGGATGGGCCAGTGCCATGAAGCTGTTCCTGGCAGATCTCGACTGGCAAGGTTCACGTCTCTGATGCTTGTACTGGAGTGAAATTATGAGCATAGGACTGGAAACTCAAAAGAATTCCCCGCAAACCCTTAACTGAAGTCAGTTAACTGGAGAATATGGCTTTCTCCTCAAGCAGCAGCTGTCCCTCAGGAAGCTCAGCTGCTGTTTCTACCATGTGGCGTTTTCCAGCGCGGGCTGAGGAGCCCAACGTATCGGACAGATGCAGCCACAGTCAAGCTTAGAGTTACACGGGTGAGAGCTACTTTGGGATGTGTCAGTCCCTCCCTGGCCTTCTGCTGCTCTCCTTTTCCCTGTGGCAGATCTCACGCACTGATGCAGAGGAGACACCTAAATGCACGTTAAGGCCCCTGATAAGCAGCACGGTTTGTAGGATTGCTCCCGTGGTATTTCAGAGGTGTC
>NW_009735734.1:30641-38670 GCF_000703405.1 Apaloderma vittatum | reverse complement strand
CATTCCTGAAGCATCAGAAGAACTTCTTCTAGCACACTAATGGAATACGAGCTTGCATGCTGTGACCATAACCTCAGCTGACCTCTGGAAATGCTCCTGCAGAGCCTGCCTGTTGGGTGTTATCTCCCACAGGAAATCTGGTCTAGTCAGTGGAGCAGGCAACTGGAAAATGGAAGATTTGTTCTCTTTCCTCTTTTGCCCTTAACTCGCTGTACAAATGTGGCTAAATCTCTGTGTAGCCCCAAATCTGTCCATTAAATAACCTCTGTCAACCCTACAGCGGAGAAGTGTTGAGTTCAAAGCCCTTTGCATATATATGTATTGCAGGTAATTTTGCCTAGGTTTTATAAAGCAGACTGGTAAAACAAGAAGGACTTGCTTATATTAAAAGAGAAACCCTGTCCAGATATGTGGGGTTTGTTTGTGAATTGTCAGTCTTTAGATGAGACTAGTAGAATTTCATGTTGTGTATGTAGGAAAATTGCTTCTTTTGATATACAAAATCAGGTACAAAAAGCAGAGATCAGTTGTAGCATCTCGTATATCTTCTTATACAAATTTCCAGAACAGACAGCTTCTGTGTTCCTGTTTCCTTTTAATAACTTCTTACAACTTTACCACATGAAAAAGATCTTGAAATTTGTTCCTGAGTTTTCCTCCATAGTGAAATTTCCATTGTGCATAGCTTGCAGAATAAGGTCCTTACTAGCAGAAGGCGTTCCTAGAGAAGAAAATGCATGCTTTCTATAATATTAACCTTAAATGTAAAATGGCTTTGTGTATTATTCTGTCATCCCAATGCTTCGGAAGTTCAGGGAGACTCCAAATTTTAAATGATTGACTGGAATTGCCAGACTACTGGCCATGTGAATGCTTACCAAATGTGAACCTGTGTGATTAATGAGAGAGATTGGCTTGGAGAGCTCTGAAACTCTTTTTAGTGTTTGATTATTTGAATAACATTGCTTTTATTTGTGAAAAAACATGCGCTCGGGTTGCATTCAAGACAAAGTTTTTTTTCCAAAAGCTGCATTCAAGAGACATGCTAGTTCAGATCCTGCTGGTTTTATGCATTTACAAGCTCCACTGCAGAAAACAACAGGATATGAGAAAGAAATACCTGTTATCAGTCATTACTGTAAGTTGAACCGTACTTAACATCCAGCCCTTCATGTTTTATATCTCTGACCCTCTGTAATTTTGGCTTGAAAAAATCCATGCTGCTGGACCGAGCTTCTGGCCGAGCCTGCAGCTTCCTTCGCCGTACGTTGGTTTATTTGGGAGCGTGGCAGAGCTGCCCAGCTCTGTATCTGGAACTTAATCATGTAATGCTCCTTTTCTTTATGGCATCTAATGACTACATTATTTATTTAGCCTCCCTGCAACAAAGACACCATTGTGCTCGAGTGTTGTGAGAGAAAGCAGAGAGCCTGCCGCTGCCTTTGCCGTGTAACTGGATCGAGGTGCCACCAGAAGCCCTCGTAATTTATTTACTTTTTTTAAGCGCAGAAAGAGAGGAGCACATACCTGATGACAAAAGCAGGCAGCAGCTGGCACTTCTGCTCTTCAGCTGGACCCTCATCCCAGGGGAACCACAACATCCCTCTCTTCTTACTTCTCTCACGTTTTATGACACTGAAAAGATAAGCAAAGAGATCAGCATTTTTGTTAGCATCCTCCACTGCTCTTTAGTACTTGGCTGCAAGAGTGACTCCTGAGCAAATTTTTTTAAACGTAGTGACAAGTCTCATTTAAGTTCTAATTTTATAATGATCTGTGAAAAAAGCAAGCATGCGACTTCTGATGGGTGACTCATTCCCAAAAGAGAATGCCCTATTTCTTTTTTGATTGCCTCTTCATTTAGCCCATACAAAGAAGAGTTTTGCCACAGATTTGGGTGGAATTGGTACCAGACTCAGGTGGACTCCTGGCAAGCCTCTGTTTGCTGGCTCAGTGCTGGACACACGTTTCTGTCTCTGGTACCGTGCCCCTGGCCCAGGTGAGCACATTTTAGATGGACAGGCCTTGATGCTTTTTGTGTTTTGCACCCAGTCTCTTTCTGCACCGAAAGAAGCTCAGCCCAGCGCTAACGCTGGGAGCACGGAGTGACTTGGAGTGAGTTTGTGTCACTGCAGGAGCTGCTGCGATGGTTTCATGCTGCTGCCCGGCAGCCTGCTCCTCTCCTCTCCCCTGATGTCAACTTGATGTTCACCCAATCCTTTGTGAACTCTCTCAGCTCAATAAACCAACAGAAAACTAAATAAAACCCCTGAACAGCTTCTGATTAAAAACTGTATTAAACAGTAAAATTAAACCCACTTATCCAAGCTGGTACAGCCCCTTGATAGAGATGCTAAAACGTCCCAATGTTGGGTGATAGAGCACGTGGAATTCTGTAAAGATTTTTCAGTGGATTCAAAGAACAGAGACACCGGTGGGAGGGTGTTTAAATGTGCTTCCTGCATCTCCATTGGGAACCTTGTTCAGCTCAATACTGTTTTATTTTTCTAGTGAGGCTTTCAGATATGATTTGATTGCTCTCACCTGTCTACCATTGTATATTTTACAAGGGACAAATCTTGCAGCCTTCCTCACTCAGAACTCCCGATGAAGATTTACGTGACTAAAAGTGTGGCTCTGCTGTTTGCCAGCAATACCCATTTAAGGTAATTCTTGGCAACTGTACTTTGCCCAGCACTCGGCTCTGTGCCACAGCAGAAAACCCTCCTCGCTACAGCTGCTGTGAATTGGGAAATCTGCCTTAAAAGGAGCACGAGCAAAGGAAACTTCTGGGGGTTGCTTTGGCTGCAGAATATTTTGTGTCAGGGACTGCAGGGACATGAGGATCTGTCTTTGATCTGCAGTACGTCAGTATGACTTGGAACAATAGTAGTGGCCTTGTGCTACCTTTCTTTCATAAGCTCTTACCAAGAAATCAACAATAATAGGAAATGCTAGAAAACATTTGTTATGTTTTGTGTAATGTCCTGCAGAAGGATTAAATCCTGTAGGAATTATTGGATTCTAGTGAAAAAAGAATAATAATATGTGTCTATAATAACACAGTCTCAGTCCTCTGCCCTGCTAACTAGTTCAGTTACCAGGTAGGGCAGACATGTCAGTAAAGTCCAGGACTGATGAAATCTCTCAGGGATATTACTTTGTCTATTAGGCTGCTGTTATTTGGATGAGTTTGGTGGGTAAACCCCAGGATTTTTATTTTTACTTTATATCTGTGCCACCATTGACCTACTTTTTGAAGCCAGTAACTCCGGGCAGCCATCTGTATCCCAGCTGATGCCAAGTAATGAAAATAACATTGAAAGGTAACAGGCCGCTGGGCAGTTGGAGGTTTTTATGGGCAGCATTTGCTGTTTGTGTTGCTTCCTCCTTTGGATTTCGACTTCCAACACCTAGTAAAAAAGGCTGAGGGGCAGATGTGCGGGGAGAAGCTCTGTGGGGTGAGGGGGACTCCCATCCTTTCCCTGTGTGTGGGGTGGCCGAGGAAGCAGCGAGGCAGCTGTGGCTTTTGTTTTATCCTGCCTTAAAGGGCTCCCCTTAGTAGCCAGTGACCAGTTTGGGGCATTGGAGGCCGTACAAAAGACAAGAGTCACGGCCATGAGGAATCCTTTCGATGGGATGTTTATCCAATGTCCCTACTGTGTGTTTGTGATTTGTGGTACTGTAGAGCCAGGGCTGAAGGCACGGTGGCAGAACGCGAGACGCTGGCGAAGGACGAGCAGGCATCAACCTTGACTGATGTCGTCTGATGTTTTCTGCGTTTTATCTGGAGTTTGAGGTCCTTGCCTTCAGGAGCTGCACACGAGTGCAGAACACATCCTAGCGATGTGCGGATTATGCGGGAGGTCTGTAAAGTAGCATTAAGAGGCAGGCTTGGCCTATAATCCTAATTATTGCTTTTCTACTTCCCAGCAATTTTGTGCCTTGTTCAGAAATGAAAGGTGTACTGATGGCAACTGCTGGTATCTTCATCGTGTTATGAGATTTTATGCTTCTCTGAAAGCATTAACTGTAAAAATTCAAGGATTCCCTAAAAGTCTTAAGTCTCAGTTAAAAAATCCACAGCATATATCAGGGTTTCTCTTTGTGGAGTTTGAAAACATAACGTAAATGCACTCTAAACATTTAGAAACCCAAGTACAGATAAAACGAACCTTGGCTCCATTGTTTTTACAATCCCTTGATTGTTTTTCCTCTTGGCCCTGTTTATTATTGTTGCCATGTAAGTTTATAGATAACAAACCTCAGCATGCTTTTTCAGGACTTACAGGTCTCCCGGGAATACTCCAGTTACTTCCTAGAGGTGATGAATGAATGGCTGGTGTGCTTGTGTCTGACAGGAGAGTGAGGGTTCTGCCCTGGTTCTGTCACAGTCCCCGATTCTAATGGATTGTAGTGTTTTTAATTGCCAAAAGCAGCTGTAAATTCTCTCTTCTGGGGTCTCTCCACATCTCATTCAATCATTATTAGCCATTAAGCACATTATCGCAGCAAAGTCGGGGCAGGGCTGTGGTTAACCCCCATCTCTCAGGAGAGCATTCCTCTCGCTGTCCCTCCGGAGCAGCCGCGCTCTTCCCTGATTGAATGTGAGGACAGAGCAAAGGGCAGTTATTCAGCCTAAATCTGTGGCACTTCTCGCGAGGGCTCTGGGAAGGTTTCAGTGTTGCTGCTTGTAAAACGTGGCTTTTCTGTGACCGCTGGGGCCCTAGAGGAGCTCCAGCCCTGCTCCCTGTTAGCTCTGCCCAGCGTTTCTGTGCCTGTGGTTCGCGCAGGCGAGCGCGGCTGCACCATCCTCCCCCATCGTAACATGATGGAATCCAGCTCCAGAACAATTTTCCGTTGTGAGGTACAAGTCATTAGAGCTGCAGACCATATGTAATATTTAATAATTTCTTTACAAGGCAGCCAGTTTTATAATTTAGGAGGAGCATTCAGAGGCCTGTGAATTATATTCTGAAATAATTTTGTAATTAGTGAATGCTACCATTGTGTGCATAGTTCGGTGTGTTATTGCAAGTCACCAGTAAACTGCTGCTGGTTTAGAGCTCCAGGTTACACGATGCTGTGCTGACAGAGCCGTCTTCCAGACGCTTTGTGCTGTTTTGCAAAGTTTCGAGTCCGATCTGTTGCTGACACTCCTCACCCTGCAAGAAGTTTTCAGCACCCTCAGGTTGGGAGGGAAGTTGCGCTTGGTTCTGAGAGTCTCGCGGTTTGTAATCCATAAATAATACTTTCCTGCAAAAATATTGTTTATCCCCCAATTCACATAAAAGAGTTGGTGGATTAACCCTCTGAGATGTACAGTGGAAAAATGACTTTGGTTTTTGTATTTTCTCACATGGTGTGTCTGAACCTTTATTATTCGTGTAGGACTAAGGTCAGATTTGTCTGCTGCACCTTAACAAATTAGTCATCCCGACATACCTGTACAAAACTTAGTGTTACAAAAGAAATGCAGGGAAGGCACGACCCAGCTTTGTCCCCAAACGAGAGCTTTGCTTGTGACCTCGCTGGAGGGCTTGCTCAGGTTTGTCCTTTTCCTTTCTAGCTGGCATCACACAGTGCTTTTTTCTTCTCATTTTTCGGACCATTGGAAACACTCCCTCCAGTTGCAGAACACTTGACTCGATCAGATACTAAGTCACTGCTTTGTGAAAACAGTATTTAATGCAATGACTAAACACCGAGTTAGTTACTGAGTAACTCCCCAGGAGCCTGTCTCCATACTCTGGGAGTTACTGATCACATTTTGCGCTGGTGGAAAAAAAAAAATTTAAAAAAATTAGGCTTAAAGATGGCCTAATTGTGTACAGGATTTTGAAGAGGAGCCTGGATGGTCACCCACAGAAAAACCTCAGACAAGGGTTAAATAAATTGTTAGCTTTATTCCAGAGGCTCCTGTGTTCTCCTCGTGTGCGGGAGATGCCGAGTTGAGATTTTTCCCAACAAACTGTCCTCTTGTGCTTCTGTGCAGTGAACCAGGGATGGATTCTGAGCTCTCTGCGAAACTCGAGGGCTGGGTCCGTGTCCCACTGGCGAGCAGCCTGCTCCTGCCACCACGTAAAAACTGACCATTAGCGAGCAGATTGTTTTTGTAGGAAAAGTGGAAGGAATTCCCAGTTTCCCATTGAGAGACGATACATAAGAACGAATCAGAGAGCTGTTGTCTGCATGACAGTATCCAGTTGGCAGCTTAGTTTGAGGAAAATAATAGTGGCATAAAATCGGCTTATTTTTTAATCCCAGCTGGAACCTAGCAGGAATTCATCTCGCCAGATAAGGATGTTATAAAATGTAGTATCAGGCTCCAGCGCATATATTTGGAGGCAGGAAATTATTTATTGCAGAGTCTTGAGCTGATGCAGAGTTGCACAAAATAGATGAAAGCCTCAGTCTGTATGCCTCCTGTGCTGTTTTATGAACAAAACACAATAATAATGAATAAGTAAATAAAACCCCCTCCCATAAACCTGCAGCATATAAAACACAGCTTCAATGTTTCCTTGAGCTGTATTAGCTTTTATTGTACAACCCTTTTTCTCTCCCCCTCTGCAAGTAGTACATAATTTTTTGAGAAGATCAAACCTGCTTTGTTGGATTAAATCTAACTGCATTTAGTTGGATTCAATTCGCTTTTGTCTAGAAGGGCTTCTTGGCTGCCCCAGTGCAAGGGCTCTGGGCCAGGGTGCTACGACTGTGGCTGGGGACAGCAAAAGGACAAGGTGTGGTGGAGTGAAGGATGTTCTTCTGGTGATGCCATCCTGGTGGGATACAAGGGAGGCGAGCGCCTTGGGTCCCGATAGGGCAGGGACGTTGCCTGTTCTCTCCTTTGCAGCCTTGGCAGAGGAATTTTTCAGAATTTTTCAGTTGTGCCCACACGGGAACCGGGGCCGCTGCCCGACAGCCCAGGCAGAAGGAGCCCCATCGTTAATAATTGACTCATGAGATAATGAAATAGCCGGGCCCGCTGTTTGCTTTCCTTCCTTTTCCACGGCTGCCGTAGCGCTGTGCACGACGGAATGTAATAAACCAAAGGGCAGCTGCCACCGGTGAGGCGGAGGGGTTGTGTGTGAGAGTCACTTGGGCATCTTTAGTGCCTCTGGAGCTGCTCGCTGCCTCCGAGATGTCCGGGACATATGGATGACCGAGCGAGAGATTGGGGAAACCACTCTGACATGGTGTGAGTTGCACCAAAAATGCTGCAGATTCTGATGGTTACGATTTCTTTTCCACTGTCTTTCAGATCTTTTGCAGGAATAGTTGGAATATGAGTCTAAAGCATTAGCTAGAGAAAATTGGAGGTAGGAAATTTGTGCTAGCTATAATTACTGTGAACGTGCCTTCGGATCTCTAGCGGTAACTAAACGAAACATCGTTTTAGGGTGTGTGCATGTATTTTAGACGGCTCTATCTGGTATATATTGTCTCTCCGTACCTCAACAGATGCTGAAATGCCTATCTGTATATTAGCTTTATGCAGGCAAAGAATGGAAATAGTGTTTTGGTTACTCTGTGTTATTCACTTGCTGTAAATTTGGTAGGAACCAAGTTCTGCTGGTCTGTGAGCTGAGTAGCTGCTCCTTAACCTCTGGATAAGAGCGTGTGTTTGGAGGGAGATGAGGTTCAGTGAAATCCCTGGTGCTAACCTTTGAGGGTCCTCGGACCTCCCAGGGTTTAACACGGAGTTTGTGGGATGTTCGATGGTTTGAGTGCTTCCAGGCATGCCTGTGGGCATCGTGGCAGCAGCTCGCGGGCGGTTTGCGAGGTTTCCTCAGAGCCCTAGTGCTCAGTCCCCGGCTGCGCAGGGGAAGAATGATTAGAGACGTATTGCAAGAGCACCTCCAGACCCAGGTGTGAGCCAGTGGAGGTGGAAGGGAAAGAAAGTGTAATGCTGGAAAATGAAGTGTCGAAATGTTGTGCTTTCTGTTGATCCTTTCTCCCTAACTCAGCTCTCGGGTTTCTTCTGGAGCATCTGCTGCCAAAGTCCATCTGCTGCCCTCCAGAGCGG
>NW_009735734.1:11882-30629 GCF_000703405.1 Apaloderma vittatum | reverse complement strand
GGAAAATGGATGAAGGAGCAGGATATATCTTGGAAAATATTAAGACTGCATTCTGAAATGTTTAACCTAGCGTTGCAGGCAGCCTTAGGTGCACGTGATTATACAAGGCTGCCTGAACTCCAGGGCTTATCCCTGTATCTCTGCGTATGAAATATGATGTTTTTCATAGGGAAATGCGTGAACGTAACCCAATAATTGAATATGGGCAGAACTGAATCTACACTAGAAAATTTGTCTTTAAAATGCTAAAATTTATCGTGTGCTGTAATGTGTAAGGAACTAATCTCACATGGGCTGTGGAGGTGGACAGTCTAGTGCATCACCTCTTGTTTGACAATCTAATACAAACATAGGAGCTCTGCTTTATCCTTGGGCCTGCAGATTATGCTACTTTTCTTTCTTTTCAGAATCAAGAAAATCCAGGCCCATGTTAAATAGAGGAGATCAGAGCTCTGGCAGTTAGGTATTTTCACACAGAAAATAGCTACCTTGGTACAAATGCACGTAAGGATCCTCCAGCACGGGCAGGGTTTAAGTGACGAGGCTGGTGACGAAATGCAGGTTAGGGATGACCAGTCTGGGAGCTGGAAGGAAAAGTTTCTGTTGTAGAAAGTTTCTCTTATTCTGGAGAAATGTTTTATAGTTATTGGATATTGTATTACTGGCTCCCTCAACCCAAAGGCAAGGATAATTTTGTTTAACTTCATTAGGCTGAGAACAGACATCCTCTGGAAAGGAATAATTTCTGTTTCTTATGACAAAATAAGAAAGCTAAAGAGCTAACGGCTTTTTTAATACCAAATCAATGAATATTATTCATAATCCTTAACCTGTATATAAGAAAATGGAAGTGCTAATTACATTTTAGACTGGCATTGCACGATGAAAGAATGGAAAAGTTCCGTGCTTTATTGAGGGTAGTAAGTTATTGAAAAAAATAAGAGAAATGCTTAGAAGGCAGGAGTGTTGGGTTCTATTCCTATTGTAGGACACTCCAATGATTTTATGGTACGGCAAATAGTCCGTCTGGTTTGTAAGACAATCTCTGAGGTACAAGGAGATGATTTTGTTAGATGCAGCTTCATTACCACATCTCTACTCGCTCCTTCTGTCTGTTTTTGTCATGTGCTCAGTCTTCTCCCCCGTGGTCAGTGTCACAAAGGTTTCCAGTTAGCACAAACTGATGGCTCCGCTCTCTGCTTTCCTCATTTCTGGGAGCATCTGGGTGAGCCAGCTTGGCCGTGCCATCCCCCTGCTCTGAGAAGATGCGGCCAGATTCTCCACCCAAGGTTTTACGTGTAGATAATCCTTGGATGGGAATGGCTTTGGGAATAGAGGGAAGGGAGCGTGAGTGTTGCTGTGTCATTCATGAAGTTCACAGCACGTGGGCTAAGGCTCTCCAAGTTCAGCAGAAAGCTTCTCATGAAATCTAAGGAGCAGAGAATGAATCTATTAATCCATCTCTATTGCAGCTGAAGTCCATAATCTAAATACACACACACATATATATATAAAAATATATATATAATCCTATTTGATTTTGTGGGAACTGAATTTATACAGAAAATTTATCTTTCCCCTTACCCAGCCCAGTGTCTCAGATCAATCTAGTCTAAAGCTGGAGCTGCAGCTGTAATGTTTGTTCTCATGGCAGCTCTGTCTGTGGAAAACATAATTACAGCACAGAGAAATTGGAGTCTACGGTCTCTTTCTGTCAGGGCCTCTTAGACTGTAATGACAAAAGAAAGCACATATAGCTGCCAGGAAACCACTATTCTTCAAAAGATAAGATGACTTTATGACATTTACCAGCCAGCCAGCTCTCACTCATAAGTGTGAGTGAGAGTTAGCTCTTGCAGAACAGTAATAAAAGCCCAGAAAAGGCAAGTTCTGATCCATATAATGCTGTGGATACATTTGGGTCGGGCTGTGTGGCAGTTGCTGGAGCTACCTGTTAGAAGTACTTGGATTTTTCTAATTACAGCCTGTTAATGATGGGCGTATTTTTAAAACTGTCTCTCACAGGGTGCTCACCAGCCTTCACTGTTAGTTGTACCACAGTCAAACCACAGAAAGAGATGTTGAATTTCGCCTATTTAGAGATTAGTAGATTAGGAAGTCATGATGACGGAAGCCGAGAGAAATTTTTGAGGCTGAGTAAGAGAAGTCGGGGAATTCAAGGACAATGGAGAAGTATGTGGCGGGTGACTGCTCTAATTAAAAGGTCAGACTCTGTTGGGTGCTCGGAAAAGGTCTCTTACAGGGCTGTGAATAATTGCCAAACCTGATCTCCCTCGTTAAATCCTTGGCCAGAGATTGGACCATGGTTCTGGGGCCCAAAAGCATTTTATTTGGGACACAGCTTTTCACTGTTGTTGAAATGCCAAGCGGTCGTGTCCAGCAGTGAGATGTCATCGCTGTGGGGGAAAGGACTCCAGGGAAGGTGTAGGTTGGACCCATTCTGGTGTCGTGGCTCAAGTAAAGATGCTGTGCTTTAAGGATGCCAATCCAATGCATTAAGAGGAGTGTGACCAGCATATCAAAAGAGGGTATTCTCCCCCAGTTCTGGTGTCCCCACCGTAAGGGGGACGTGGATCTGTTGGAGCGTGTTCAGAGGAGGCCCTGATGCTGACGCGGGGGCTGGAGCAGCTCTGCGGCGAGGACAGGCTGAGGGAGTTGGGGGTGTTCAGCTGGAGAAGAGAAGACTCCGGGGGCACCTTATCCCTGCCTGCAGTGCCTGAAGGGACCTACAGGGAGGCTGGGGAGGGACTTGGGACAAGAGCGTCCAGCCACAGGACAAGGGGAAATGGACTTAAATTGAAGGAGAACGCATTTAGGTTGGATCTTAGGAAGAAATTGTTTGGTGCAAGGGTGGCCAGGCTCTGGAACAGATTGCCCAGAGAGGCTGTGGCTGCCCCCTCCCTGGAGATGTTCCAGGCCAGGTTGGATGAACCTGGAGCAACCTGGGCTGGTTAAGGGCGTCCCTGCCCATGGCAGGGGCTGGGTTAGATGGTCTCTGAGGTCCCTTCCAACCCAAGACATTCTAGGATTCTGTGATTTGAGCAAGAATCACATCCTTCTCTGGAGAGCTAGGCATAGGTAGGTAAGGAAGTTTAGGAAGGCTTACATTTCCCCCCTTCTCCCAAAAAAGGGATGTTGAGATGCATTATTATTTTAATCCTCCTCTAAGTTACTCAAAACACTTCCATAGCTCCAGAAAGCCTTAAGTCTGTACCTCTGTTTTTTACTGGAAATGTTTACATTCCTCAAACTATGGTGAAATTTATTTCTGTGCGCACAAGGCATAAGCCTCACCTAAATCCCATTTAGGCTCTGTTTTGATGATGCCTGGCCCTTTGACTTTCCCTGGCTCCGAGTAGCAGGGTAAGTTTCCCGCTGGGTCTGTGTAATCCAGACTTGAAAGTTTGTCCTTGGGTTTTGATGTAGTATCCTCGGCAGCCGTTAGCTACCTGCACGATAGTTCTGGAAACTGCACTAAATGAGAAATCTGGTTTTTAGTCTTCAGAAATCTTTGCAAGAGAAAAGTAGATTAGCAGAATGTAGGTTTTTTTCCAGTCATCTGTTATGTTCTCTTATGTTACCTTCCTGTTTGAAACCTAAAGCTGAAAGTCCTAGGAGATAAAACTGTTGATCAGAAAAAAATAATAATAAAGCGAATGTGTCTTTTAAAAAAAATAACCTGCAACAGCTAAGAGAGTGATTTTCAGAGACGCTGGGCACAAAGATGGTCAGAGAGGCAGGCTTTCCTGGATGTGGTGTCCTTCCATTCCTCTCACCCTTTCGACAGTCATGTGAAAGTGATGGAATCTGAAGACTTCAGACATTTGTCTGGAATTTCTGAATATTTCACAGTCTGCTCTAAGGAGCAGTTCTTATTTCCAGACATCTCATGTCTCAGTAAGAGATCTGGTCACTGACAATGCGTAGATCATCCATGTCATGAGTGTGCAGGGCATTCTGTCCCGAAAGTTCTGGGTGGAGATGTGGGAACAGGTGCTAGATCAGCAACCCATGACCTGCCAAATGTGTCCGTCATGCCAGAGACACTCTACTCACCTTCCCCAAGGCTTTAGACTCTCCAGATTCCCTGGGAGAGCCAGCAGGATTGCCGGCTGAAGCGAGAGGCTCACGGATGATATTTTGGTAGCAAGTAGATCTCGTGGTCTGTGAAGCAGATGGGTCAGGTGCTGCACACTGTGCAACTGCTTGGAATGTGAAGAATTTCAGCTAATATTTACCCCAGGTGTTTACCCTTTGATAAGGAACAGGTCATTCACAAACATGTACATGACATAATATTGGTAGGTTCGTCACGGTGTTTGCTTTGCATTTCCCACACTTATCGTTCTCGTTGCTTGGAGAACAGTTGCATATTGTGGTTTGATAGGGACTGATAACTCTCTTTTTCCCTTTTATTTCCATGGAGCCGTTTGTTTCAAAACGGGCAGTTTTACAGAAGTAGGTCTGTGAGGTTTTCCACATAACAACGTGTTAGCTGGGTGTTGCCTTCATCTCCAGAGCATTTTGGAGGAGAAATCCTGTTTGGTTTTCCAAAGTTACAGTTCCTCACCCAGAAACACCAGTAGCCCAAGTCTCAAGGTGTGAACTCTACTTGTGTTTATTAAGGAAAACATTCGATTTTGCTTCTCTGATTGAAAGATTGTGGTGGTAAAGGGAACACATTGTGTGGCTGTGTCCAGTGCTGGGGGCTGTTCCTCCTAGGTTGCTGAGGATAAATCAGACACTTGGTAAAGAAAATACCTGTGTGTCAGATGGAGGATGCTCTGTTCGAGCAAGGATTTTATATATAGCTGCAGTTGAGTTATGGATTATTATGGCCCTATCATTACAGGGGCAACAGGACAAGGGGCAATGGTTTTGAACTAGAGCAGGGTAGATTTAGATTAGGCACCAGGAAGAAGTTCTTTACTGTGAGGATGGTGAGACACCAGCACAGGTTGCCCAGAGAAGCTGTGGCTGCTCCATCCCTGGAAGTGTCCAAGGCCAGGTTGGACGGGGCTTGGAGCACCCTGGGCTGGTGGGAGGTGTCCCTGCCCAGGGCAGAGGGGTTGGAACTGGATGGTCTTTAACGTCCCTTCCAGCCCAAACCATTCTGTGATTAATTGGCAGCACCAGATACCATCTAAGTGAGTTCAAACAAGACCAAGCTGTAAGTAGAAGAAAGCTTGCCCTCAGAAGACAGGTGACTGGTTACCTGGCTGCAGTCTACAGTTGTTGTTTTTTCTCTGTACAGAGACATGAGGCTTTGACCTCCTAAGCTGGTTGCAAGGAATTCAAGATTGTGCAATACAGGCCACCTTGCCCTAGAATTAAGTGTTTGGGGTGGTGACTGGTATTTTACCAGCAGTCTGTGAGGGACTGGAGACCTCAGCAGGACTTGTACCTGCACTGAATGTTCAGGGACTGTATTTTATCGTGTCCTCTGGGTTTTATTTCTCCTTGGCCTTCAGCCTGCTGCGAAGTGTCAGACAAGTCCCATGCCCCATGGCGACTCTGTTTCTCGAACATGATTTTTTTCATCTCATCTCATCTCATCTCTCTGGTTTGTCAGATCTACAAAGCAAAGTGTGTGCCTTACATTTGCAAACTGCTTTGCATAGAGGGCTGTGCTCTGTGCAGGGTCTCCTGGGTAGTACTGGAGTAAATAAATCAGTGGATGGAAGTCGTTAGACATTTAAAAAAAAAAGAAACAAAAAAAAATTGTATTTTAACGGGTTCTTAATGGCTTTATTTCTTCCTAGGGCAAGTAATACACTTACCTTCATCTTCAGGTATTTTTGGTTCCAATATACTGTTAATCTAATGTTTTTCTTTTTGCTTTCAGAGGTTTGTAATTAAAGTATTGCGAGCCCGTCTGGAATGTGCTCATTGTATTACAGCCCTGCCAGGGCATTTCTAAAAGCCAGAGACAGTGCAGTCCATGATGGTGCTCTACCACCAACCCGCTGAGGGGAACAATAACATCATTGTTAATGTCAGTTGAGTTTTAAGTACATTAATATTTTTCTTTTCCAAGTGAAAGAGAAGGCACTTTCCACATATGTCTGTAACCACATTGAGATCAACTGTTCTGCTTCCAGGGTTTAGGAAACATCTTTTCTGTAAGAAATATGACAGATTTTCCCTCAGATATGTTTCAATATTGTGTTGTTATATTAGTTTAGCAGAGAGTTCTGCACCAGCATATATTACTCAAGTGTATTACTTCAGTTCTTCTTATTTTTTCAGTTCAAGAATGTGAAAGTGCAAACTTGGTCTTTAAGCGAAAGAGATATGCAAAATGTGAGCTGTGGCAAGAATGGGACCAGAGGGCACCAGATGGGGGGAGAAGGTCCTCTTGCTCCTCTGGCACTTCTCCACAGAGCAGGAGGAAAGGCTGTAGGTAGCTTCGGACAGGACTGGCACAGACAGGGGCTCAGTGCTTGCTGCTGCTGTTCCCAAGGCAGATGTTCTTAACATCAGTCTTCTAGAATACGAGGAATAATAGGAAATACAATTCTGGTATTGTCATAAAAACCCAAGACAAAAATTCTTTACCGTGTTGCTAACTTCACTGTAAATCGCAAACAGATAGCTTGAAGCACATCTTGGGAAACACTGGTGCAGGGAACCTAAAGAGTACTTTCACTGATATACATGAGCCAGAGCACGAGTGTTTTTCAGATTGTACACAGAGCTCTGACAAGTTAGAGCCAAATTCTTGTTGTAAATCAAGGTGGCTCCATTAAGTTCAGTGGAGCAGTGCCAGCACATCCCAGACAAAGACTTGGCTCGGTCTATTAATAGCAACAGTCGAGTAACAGAGCTGCTTGGAGAGATTCCACTGCAGCAAAATTTTTATTTAAAAAAAAATGGAGATAAGAATGACAGAGGAATCTGCCTTCTGGTTCTCTTGTGGAATGTGGCTCCCACGGAGTTTGATCCTGTACAGCACCTCCGGATACCGCTGAGCTTGCACAGCTCAGGGGGACCCGGCAGTCCCTGTGGTGGCCCAGGCTTTCAGGTGCAGCCTGTTCATTTAGATAAAGTAACACCAGTGGGAAAGCAACTGTAGTACAGTCTGATTTTACATGTCGTGTCAGTGCAATCCTTCTCTTGGCTGCTTTTCTTTCTCTGCAGTTCCAGAAAATCCAAGGTTTTCCTTTCACCAGACATCTAAGGTTTTTATTTCTTTAAATGCTTCAATACACTGTGGTGAAAAGGATGGGGAATGTCATCATCACCCATTGTTGCTTCATGTTTCCTATGTGACCCTGTTATTCAGGGATAGACAATTAAATTTCACAGCTGCATTTTAGATCGTCTCTAAAGAGAGCAAGAACTTCTCCAGGCATCCTTGAGTTGGTTTCCTACTGAAATTTCAAAAAAAGCCCAGCAGAAATTCCCACTGTGTGGTGTTGTGCTGTTTTCATTTCTCAGAAGCTAGTTAATTTATTTACAGTGCCCCACCAGTCCAAGTTCCCTTTATAGATTAACTTGTGTGTTTTGGCTCCTATCCATCTCTTCCTTTGGCTCAAAATGAATGATGCCAGGACTGTCTTTGAAACAATGAATGCAAAGTTTTTTGATTAAATGGCAACATCAACCCTGAAACCTCTCTCTTCCGGCTTTATGAGGCCCCACTGCAGAAGTACGGTATTTGGAGTGGCAGAGACAGGCCTGAAGAATCCAACCTTTTCGAATAAATCAAAAATGTAATATTCTGGTAGGATTTGGAAGCAGTTTGCATCTCCTCAGAAGGTGTGCTGGTCACCGAAGGTTTTCAAGCCTCTTTGCTTTCTTTTAAGAACTAATCAGTCTTTAGAACTGGTCGAAATGGGAATGACTAAACAAGGTTAGCACCTACCTGGCTTGCCAGGTTCAGTCTTCCATCAGGGGCTCGTACTGGCTGGGAGCACGTCGGAGGGGTTTGAAGCTGGCAGAGGCGGCTGAGGGGGTCACAGTGTTAATTGTGACCAACCCCTACGTATCTCCTGTTGGCCTGTTGAGTGGGTTGCTTGTAGAGCTCTCCTTTGTTGAGCTAAACCTGCTCATATCATGTAGAACAGTCAGAATAAATGTTAAATGCTGCTGATAAACGCAGGCTGTTCTGTAGACTCTGTGAAAATTGTGTGCTTGTTATACATGAACTCTAAGCTGGTGCTTTTTTTTTTCTAGTACATTTGGTGTGTTTGCAAGGGAGTTCTAGCATCAGGCATAAAAATATTCAGCTGTCTTTTAAAATCTGTGATTTGTTACTGACAGCAAGATCTCTCTTGGAGATAATCTGTCCATCTCTCAGCAAGCCACTTTCTATAAGCCTCTGGGAGAGGTTTTCCAAGCTGTGTATTTTTGAGCATGGATGGAAATGGCATGGAAGCTCACTTAAATGACAAACTATTTTCACCATGTTCATGAAATAAAGTATGATTTGTTTCTTCTCTGAAAAACAATGGAAGCCCTTAAGGAGGAGGGAGAAGGCTGATGAGATTGTAATAATGATTTCCTCCTATTCAATAATCTTCTGGGTTAGTCCGTGCACTGCTTGTCCAGTACAGTTATCCACAGGGCACTGACATGTCCAAGAAACTATCTGTGTATTCGTATTTGTGTGAAATTTTCCAAAAGGAACGTGGAGACAGTGGTGGGTTTTGTGTAATGGGTCACGCTGCAAACCACCCCCACGCTGTTTAGATCCATCTAAATCAGAGTGAGGCACTGATCCACAGCTGTGAGCATCTCTGGAAGCACAACGCTAAGTCACTTCGAAACCTCAACGAGCCAGGTGCCTGTCGTATTGAAGCACCTCCAGGATCAGGCAGCATCAGAGCTGGGATTTTCAACCCCTGAGGTTTATTTCTAGGCAGATTCAAAAACTGGTTTTGATGTTTTGCAGTCATAATGAGAGGGCGTCTCATTATATTGTATAGTCTTTTAGATTTAATGAAGATCTAGAGAACTCTTGTCATTAAAGGCTTCGTTGTTCTGTTTGTGATGAAGGAAATGACCGTTCCAAGATCCTGGTAATTACTGAAGTGAGTAATTTACTTTTAGCTACTCCAAATATTATTTTCAAAGTCTTGTCTTGAGCATGTGTGCAGTGCTTACTGCCTGATCTCCCTAGGCATGAACAGAATCCTCCCACTGAGTCTTTTTCACATATTTCTCTTTCTTTTTAGGATCCGCTAGATATTGTTGGAATGTGACCACAGAGAAAAAAAATGGGCTTTTCTAACAGCTCCGTTGTGGACAATTTAATCAGACTTTGATTTCTGGAAATGCTACAACATGACTTCATCTGGAAATGAGATAGAAAGGTGGACTCACAGGCAAGGTGGCAGAATTGGAGAGCTGGTAGAGCCCATGACCTCTCCTGAAAGTGATAATCGTCTTTCACCAGTGAAGTCGATCAGCAGCGTAGACCATCTCTTGCACCTTCCTGGGAGAGTCGACTCAGCTTACAGCTCCTTCTCAGGGGGATCCAATGTTCCAGAGTATCCCACCCTGTTGTGCTATGATGAAAACTGCTGTTTGCCTCCAGAGCAGGTTCAGTACATGGACTCGGAATACGTAAGGGGTATTTATAATCTCAGTGCAGCAACCTCTGACCTCAGATCCCTGCATTTGTACAAGGCACCAGACCTGAACATCCATAATAACTCTCACAGCACCAGTCATGCTGAAAGCTGTGGAAGCACTCCTCCCCAAGCGACTTTAAATGAGGGACCGCTGCTTCTGGCAGCACCTCCACCTTCTCCTCCCACGCGGCTCGATAGGTATAAAGTCGCCAGGCACCTTGAAAACTCCCGAGGGAGATGCAGCTCTGGAGGTCATGGTGGGTGTAGTGTGCAGGACAGTCGGTTGGCAGAGAGAGATGTACCACAGAGTCGACGCAGGGATGAAGTTACAGAGCAACACATAGTGGCTGCTAGGAGAAAGACTCTGGAAAACAAGGGCCTGTCTTCTGATTCTACAAAGGAGATATCTGTGCCAAAAATTCAGGGGTTAAAGATGGAGGAAAATGGAGAGTGGAGCTCATCTCAACAACCTATAAAGAGAAGCAATGCACACATTTTCAGCAGACCTTCTTCGTTCATTTTTCAAGAATATTTAAAGACTGACTCTGTGGCTAATGTCCCGAAAATCCTTTCTGCTTATAATTCAGTTCATGCTTATAAAATCCCCGAAGAAATGAACTCCAAGACCTATCACCCAGTGTGTACCAACCCTCACACTGTTAATGATACACACAAAGACAAACAGTATCCCTGCGGCGTACGTAAGCCAGCTTTTGGAGAGGCAGATGTGCAGAGCTCAGTGCCAGAACCCAGCCAACGAAGAGGATCCTCGCCCTGTGCTCGGTGCCCGCTCCGTGCCGAGCTGCGTTCAGATGCGGATGAAGACGTGTTTGAAGACAGTTGTGACTTCAAATACGTGGAGAATGCCCCTCTGATTAAAAACGCTGCCGGGAAGCTGAATGGTTGTACAGTTGAAAATCAGTGCTGTGAGCCTGAAGGAAAAATGGGGAGTGATGTTAGGGAACCACTCCTGAATCAGCAAGCCAAAATGCAGAGATCGTCACTGTCCTGCAGCTACGATACTGTAGAAGCAGAGCACGCTCGCTGTGAGGAGTCAGATCAGGGAAATAAGCAATGCTACGACAGTACAAGCCAAATGTCTTTTTTCAGGCCAAAGGAAGGTTCCACATCTCAGTTTTTACGTGAAATCAAGAAAGACAGACAGGCTGATAACAGCAGTCCTGATGTTAGCACCCATCTAGAACAAGAGGAACCTCCAGTTCCTTATCAGAAATATCGACCTGAATTTCAAAAACAGCTCTCAAAACAGTTTCAGGATGATCTTGCTGGTGAGCAAATAACCAGGCAGACAACTCCCATGCTTTACTACCTCTCTGGGGGGAAAACCACCAACATCCTGCATCACAACAAGCTCACCCAATGTCAGGAGGACTTGAGGAGCTCGCCAAAGGAATTTACAACAAGCAGCTCCTCTGGCTCGGCACAGTGTCTGGAGGCACAGAGGGAAAACCATCAGCTCCAGAGGATCAACCACCACCATCGGTGTGGTGCTCACGATCTCCTGCTTGAGACTGAAGATTTCATTCTGGGGAGTCCTGCTTCATCCCTGGATGAGAGTTTCAAGAATGACTATAGGGAGAAACTTAAAGTGGCTCAGAAAAAGGTTCTGAGAGAAACCTCCTTTAAAAGAAAAGACTTACAGATGAGTTTGCCCGTTAGACTGAGGCAGAAACCCTCTAAAAGGCCATCAATTGAACACCTGAGGTCTTTCTCCTTATCCAGTGGAAGTGAGGATGCCAAACCTGCTCCTTGTTCCCCTCCTCATCTAGAATCCTTGGAAAGTTTCAACAGAGATGAAGAAATTAAGAGGCCACAAGCAGGCAGAATAGGGGGAAGGAAAAGGATAACAAAGGAGCAAAAGAAACTGTGTTATTCTGAACCTGAGAAACTTGATCAGCTAGCAGACAAGGAGGTACCATGGGGTCAAGTCAGGGGTGAAATCACTGAGCAGGATGTAGTGGCAGC
The DNA here is from genome assembly GCF_000703405.1 of Apaloderma vittatum. Classification (NCBI taxonomy): domain Eukaryota; kingdom Metazoa; phylum Chordata; class Aves; order Trogoniformes; family Trogonidae; genus Apaloderma; species Apaloderma vittatum. Next base: position 19,044 of record NW_009735734.1, on the reverse strand, counting down.
TAGAAGGAGGACTCTGGAAGACAGGGGGAGGGCACTTTCCAGTTCAAGTATCTCCAGGACAGAGCTAAAACAAATCCAGCACACTGCACTTATCGAATACATGGAACGCAAGATTAATCAGAGACCCGGTGGTTGCCAACAGCTCCCGCTGCAGAAGCTGCCCCTGCAGAAGAGGCTGTCGCATCCCAAAGGGCCTCCTGGCAAGGTTTCCAATCCGAATGGGAGCAGGAAGATGCAAAACAATGAGGTTTTCTGCCAAGATTTCTCTAAAGATGACTCGCCAGATGTTTTTCCTCCCTTGGCTTTTGTTCCCCAACTGAGCGTGACCGGTGGGTGCGATCTCAGCTCTGCTGCTGCCACTGCAGAGACCTCAAAGCACGACCTGTCTCCCAGCGCTGTGGACGAGAGCGGTGCTAGCAAGTGCACGTCAGCAGAAAGTCTCCCCCAAGCAGGTGATCCTGCATCTGGGAGAGCTCGTGAGAGATCAAAATCAACTCCTTCTTCCTCCCAGGTAAGAGAGATTACGATACTAATTGCTCTTTGCATCCAGCTTATGATCATCATCTACCTGTTTTAGAGAACTCCAGGACTGTTCACATGAAAAACCACTGAAGATCATGAATAAGGAATTAAAACTGGATTTATTATTGTTTTTTAGCATGCAGTAGAGACATAATTGATGCGGAGGAGAAGCCACATTTGCTTAATCTCTAGGAAATACCGCGTAGCTGTTTGAAAGAAAAATCATGCTCTGCTTTGCAGCGTGCAGGAGAAATAACTGGGGGCAATTCTGAGCAAAGTGCTACCAAAGTTAATTTGCCTAAAGGTACCCAACTGCATAAGGGTGACAAAATTCCGCCAATGCTGCCTGCTTTCTGAATTGTTATCACACAGAATCACAGGATGGTCGGGGTTGGAAGGGACCTTGAAAGATCATCCAGTCCAACCCCCCTGCCAAAGCAGGATCACCTGGAGCAGGTCATATTTTGTTGCTGGTAGTTCTTCGATTTTTCTAGGAAAACAAAGTGGATGTTACTTAGGAAAAGCATAACAGCAATTTAATAAATAGAGACAGACAAACTAAAAAAACCCCAGCAAACACCAAAAAAATGAACAACTAAACAAACAAACAAAAAACCCCAACGAAAAGAGCACAAACCTTGATGAACCTGCTCGGAGATCTGCTGCTGGTTTCTATTTCTGGGGATAACAGACAGGGGAATAAAATTAAACAGGTGCTGGTTGTGCCAGTGCTGGTTTTTGCACTGTGCTCTTGTCATTTCCAGGACGCCGAGGGACGCGTGGCCGGTGCAGCGGCTCCATCTCGGCGCTGTGAGAGCTGTCTCGGCCCCCCCAGGTAAGGCGACATCCCAGGTGTGTGGTTGTCTGCGTCTGTGTCCTGGGATCCTTCCTTGTCCACATAGGAATATTTATCTGCTAAGCTACTCGTTTCATTTTGGGGACAGTCTTTAAAATCATTTCTGCGGTGTGTAGCGAAGGTGGAGGATGATGCAGAGCATCTGAGCCGCTCTCCTGCGGATCTCTGAGATCACAGCTCCCTCATCTGAGCCCCGGTGAAAACAGCATCTCCAGCAGCTCGGATATGCCCAAAAATATGTGTATTTTCAGTAAGATTTTGAAGTTTTTCTTAAATTTCCTAGTTTAGCTAAGAGAGCTTAGCAGGTTAGCATGAATGTAACTGGAAGTTCTGGGCATAACAGTAACATCAGAAACATATTTGATCATAGCTCTATAGTATGTACTAGGCAATGAAAAAGTGAGAAATCCAGAGCTGGTTTCATTAGTTATTAATTTATATTATCATCTTTGGGAAATAGCTCTAAGTACAGGTTTCATTCTGTTACAGCTGTACTTCTATTTTTTTTATGGAGGAAAACAAGGAGAAAATCTTTGTTTTGCTCCTCAAGAAAGTGCTGCTGAGCTGTGGTAGAAAATCCAGACTAGACTGAGCATGTTTGCTGTATTAATTACTCAAATAGAAGTTGCATCTGGGAGCAGCAGGAAGACCATTCCTCCCACCAATAGTGTCCGTAGGTTAGTGGAAGAAAAGACTTGAGGACAGGAGTGCCTGCCTGAGCCGGGTAAGCAGTGCTGAGCTGCAAACCAGCCACGTTCTCCACAGAGTCCCACATCTGCATCAGGACACCTGCCCAGACAGGCAACGGCTGGAGATAGCGTGAGGCTCCTGGGATTAAATGCAATAGCCCAAGCATGTGGACGCTTTCCTAGCACAACAATGTCTGCTGGTATTATCCTAAATCTGGAAATTCCTCTGTGTGTGTCCCTTCGCTGGGGGTTAGGCAGGCTCCACTGGCAGGCAGTAAGTCTCATCGCTCTCCACCAGTCCAGTCTCCTTCAGGAAAAGAAAATGCCGACCTACCTTCATATCTCCACGTACAGCTTGGGAGAGACCTCAGGCCATCCCCAGAGAAAGGGTTAATTAGTACCTTTAGGGGAGAGAAGGGTCAGTTCTCTCCCAGCTGCGTTGTTCTATGTGACCTTAGAGAAAGAGCTGAACAAAGATGCACAAAACCCTCTGCAAACTCTCTGCCTGTTTTGAGGGAGGTTTCTTTGTGCCTACAGCTTTGAAGGTCACATGCCAGGTTAATAGAGTTAGAGGGGCTTATAAATCTTCTTTCCATCTAATCCCTCTGGCTTTCCTCTCTATCATCCCCTCATAATTTTGCTAGTGAAAAAATAGATTTGTTCCTTGAGTCGTGATGAATACAGTAGTGTTTGTATATACAGATGTGCTGTTTTCACAAGCAGTTACGTGGATGAACATCAGTGGTTGCAGAATATGGTCTACGCTTACTCCAGTCATCTTGTGTTCGGCAGTGCTCCTGTATTTGAGCAAATTCTGGTCCAAAGTGTATTTTTACATTGCATATATCTACTTATGCTGTGATCATTGATATAATTATGCCCTGCAGACAGTAGCTTTTTCCATCAAAGCTTCTTCTGAAGTGAGCATCAGAAAACTCAAACCCCTGGGTCAGGCATACCTTGGCCAACTCAAAAGTAGAAGTTTGGTCTCAAAATGGTTAACTGAAGGGATTTAGTACAACTTTTACTCAAGTCTAATGGCCGTTTCAAAACAGAAACCTCAGGTCAACAGTGTTTCCTCTGTGTTAGTGTTCAGCTCACCTGAAGAGAAGGAAGCACTGGATGTCTTCTCTAAGAAGGATTAGAAGTGGGAAGGGAATGATGCACAGGAGACAGTGATGGCGTCAACCAGTTCTCACTCAGGCTGAAACTTTCTTGCTGTAGGTGCAGGAAGGTGTAAGCAAAAAGACAGTAAAGGTTTGCCCCTTGCAATACAGTTGCTGTGTTACAAAAGGCCTGGTAGAGGGAAACATCAAGTGCAAATCGTCCTCCTGTTCCTGCCAGGTGCTTCCCAGATGTGGCCTCGGAAAGGTCTTGGCAAGCCCCAGTCCCCAGCAGTGTCTCGTCCTGCTGGCATCGTGCTCACCAGGGCTGCTGGGATGGCTGTCTGCTTTTCATCCATTTGCCAAATAGCATCAGGGTGACTTTTTTAGGGCACTTTTTACCAGATTTATTTCAGAAAATGTTGATCTTAATTAGAAAGTGAGAAGTTTAACAGGGATTCTAACAGCTAGATGCTTTACATACCACCCTTTTTCCCCCGGCAAAATGAATAGGTATTATGGAATCTGAATTAGAAAATCTTTACTAAAAAGAGGAGACCGTAAAGATAATGACCTTAAGCTGCTTAAACAGCCTGCAAAAATATCTATTGTAAAGGAAGTGTCTCAATTAAAAGGAAACGTCTTCTTTCCTTATAGTTTCCGTGATCCTGAGAAAGGTGGATGTAAGAATCACGAATATAAAGGCAACGACATAACTGAATGTGCAGGTTGTCAGGTTAAGAAGGAGCCAACTCTCGAAACCTCTGTTCTTATCCAAAGAAGCGGAAGCAAGGATGATGCTCAAGTGGAGAAGGAGCTCAGGATGAAATCTCTGAATGGCGACGATTTAACAAAGCATCCGGAGCAGCAGCCAGTGGCTTCTCAGGAGCAAATAATGTGCTGCTGCACAGCTCAGCCTCACCAAGGAGACAAAACCGCAGCCAGAGGTTTAGTCATAAAGGAAACATCCGTGCACAATAGCCAAGATGGTGTTCTCCCCGAGAGACACACACGTCTGCTCGAGAGGAGACTGCAGTCTCCTGAAGACCAGCGGTACGAAGAACTTGCTATGGAGATCATTGCCAAAGACAATTCTCTGGTTGATATTCTCATGCCTCATCCTGTCAGAAGAACTGCTCTAGACCTGATGGAGGGTCTGTTTCCTGTTAACCTTTCCATGCTGGATAAACCACACCGGATAAAGGGAGATGTGCAGGAGAATGAGTAAGTAGACAAAACCAATTATCTAGTGTTTTAAGCTGTTCTAGTGTATAAATATCAGGTGTGCTAGGAGTAGGATGACTTGAGCATATTCGTTTATTTTTGCTTCACTAGGAAAATATTTTAGCTTTCTGGTTTACATATGAAGAAATATCTGAGGCTATGGGTGCGGCATGGAATAAAACGTGATCCAACAATACCTCACGAAACGGGACAAACCTAAGCTCCAAATCGTTTGTTCTCTGTCTTTTAAAAAGTTAGAAAAATTGCTACTGTGAGAAGAGAGCAGAGTGATTCTGAAGCTGAGATGGATAAAACAATAAATACAGTGTTTAAGAACAAAACTCTTAAGTGTTTGCCACAGATATTTATCTTCTATTCCAATGGCAGGAAAAGTAGTAGAGATGCAACAGAAGAATGTCCTGAATCTGAACACAGTATGAAGCGAAGGAGCGAAGATCCCAACTCTAAGGGAAACCAAGTCCTGAATAGGAGCAGGGACAGCACTGATGACCTAGATGACATCACATCTAAGAAAGTATGTAGATGACCATCAGAGTAAATGCTGTTTCTTTACTACAACAAAGAAGTTGTTGTAGTAGTTTCCCTATCAAACAGCCTCCCCTCCTTGCTTTGCCACCCAGGCGCTGTGGTTTGCTTGAATCACCCCTGGAACGGACTTGTTCTGTGCATGTTATAAGTGAAATTCCAGTCCTTGTAAAGCCTAGAAACAGAGCTGTGACTTCACACTCATGTCTTAGAGCATAACTGTGCATTATCATCCTGTAATCTCTATTGTGGTTCCCCTCTGACTGATCGGAAGCTCCCTGAGCTAGGGATTATATCACCAGTTAAGGTGATTACCGGTAATTTGCTTTTCAGAGCTTGAGAATTAAGTACAGCTTAGAAAAATCTTTCTTTTCCTTTCCCAGAGCTTAAAAGTATTTTAAAAGTCCAAAATTTGACAAAGACATGGAGAGGAAAATCCGTTCTCTAGAAATGATATGGATTGTCTTTGGCAATAACAGCTTCCTATGGGGTTTTGGTTTCTTTTTTCCTTTGCAGCTGGAACTCATCTCCAGTCTCCGGTTGAAGCTGCAGACCCTGTGGGGGGAAAGGGAGCTCGTCCTCTCTGAAGCCAGGGCGTGCGTGGAGCAGGGCGAGGAGCTGGAGGCGACGGTGCGGGATGTCTGCAAGCCCAACGAGTTTGAGCGCTACATGATGTTCATCGGCGACCTGGAGAAGGTTGTGAGCCTCTTGCTCTGCTTGTCCAGCCGCCTCGCCCGAGTCCAAAATGCCATGAGGAGGATCGACGGCAACACAGACGCTGAGGAGAAGGTGAGGGGCAAGCAAGCCGGGTATTTAAATGTTCACTTCTCTCCAGGCAATTAGTGCCTTTGAAATTGCACTGAATGGGCTTGTCTTAACTGTAGCAAGCAGGAAGAAGATGTGGTCACAGCCTGAGATAAAATTCCCTGTAGTTTTACTCAACCAGCCTATTTTGCTGGAAAATTGGGAATTGTCTCATGTCACCAGGAAATCTTTCCAAGTCTGAAATACCTTTTTTTGCTGGACAAAACAAGCCAAATTTATCCCAGGAACAACACTTTCCTGCTGTCCTTATTGCTTTTACACACGGTTTTATCAATGCAATACCTGCTGTTGTCTCTCAGTTGGAAATTAGAAAAGCACAGAGTTAGAAAAGCTGGGATTTCCTGGTGCCGTGCTCCTTCTGACCTGTAGCTCTACAAGTTTGTCATAGTTCATGTGCAGAAGTGAAGTCACCAAGAGAGTCCTGTGATATGGGGAGTCGGGACCTCCCTGCTCCAGAACATCAATCCTGTTAACTTGAATAATTTTGCTTTTGTGAACTGAGGATGGCGGGAGGGGGTGCTTCTGTGTCTTTAGTGTAACAGAAACACATTAATGTACGTAGAAATACATTAAAATAATTTATTCAAGAATTTTAATAACAAGCTCAATAAAGACTTATTTCCTGCCAGCATTTTACACCCATCTCCAAGTCGCTGCGATAGCCCCAAAGTCAGCAAAGCCAGCAGTCCCCATCTTTGACTCCGTTTTCAGGGTGCTGGTGGTGACCGTTGCTCTGTGGTACATTTATGGACATGGTCCTGAAACCCGACATTTTCCAGCTGCACTATCCCTGTGCAGATCACTACAGCTGAAAGAGAATTAGTTAAAATGTGAAAGGGATTAAAATGCTGTAGAACAGGCAAGGCTTGATTCTTGTAGGTTTGTTGAAAAAAAAAAAAAAAAGCCTTTGATGAACAGTTTCTGTCTGCATCCAAGTTATTTTATTGTGTGTCCTTTCCACTGAAGTCACACTCTCTTTTTAATATGACATTGACGCTCTGGCCACACACAACTCACAAAATATAAAGATATGTGCCTTAGAGGGCTTCTAGTTGAGTGACAATGGATACAGGATACTTTAAAATTACCAAAATGTTAAGTATATAGATTATTTTTCCTGAGGGCAGCGTGGAAGATGTGGGCCTTGATGGGGTTTACTGGGTATTTTTACCTTACAAACCACAAGAATGAGTAATTCAATCAAGAAAAAACTCATGTGGAACACAAAGCCCACAAGAGGAAGTAATTAAATCAGCTTTGGCTTCCAAGTGAAGATGTAGAGTCTGCCAGGAATGATGAGTTCTTACAGCATGCTGCTTTTGTTTTTTCATTCTATTAGCAATCGCTGAACGAACGGCACAAGCTCTTGTCTAGGCAGCGGGAAGATGCAAAAGACC
>NW_009735734.1:0-11858 GCF_000703405.1 Apaloderma vittatum | reverse complement strand
TCTCTGGCATCCTCGCCAAATACCTGACCGACCAGCAGCTCCAGGACTACCGACGCTTTGTTCAGGTCAAGACCTCCCTGCTGATTGAGCAGAAGGACCTCGAAGAGCAGATTAAATTTTGCGAAGAACAATTAGACAAACTCGAGAAGAGCATCCCCCTTTAGCACTCGCCGTCTTCACCCGTCGTAATTGGTGACCTTTCCCTGGAAATCCATGGGCACCCGCTGCACCGGGCTCGATTTGATGAACTCTTGCGATCCTCTTGGTGCCACAGTCTCGACAAGTGCTTGGGTGCTCCGGGGATGCTCTAGGCACCGCTGGACCTGCCTTCCCCTTCAGACCGGCCAGCTGACAGCACCTTGCAGTAGGTAGCAGACTTCGTTTTGGAAATGACGGATGGGATGCGTTGCTCCTGTTAACGTGGCATATGTTTCCCCCTCTTTGTTGTCTGTCCGTCTGTTTCCAGGTTGACACAATTCAATAAAGGAACGGTACAAATATTTGTATTGTGGGTGGGCTGAGTGTTTGAAGTGAAAAATGATGTGGGTGTTCGAATCCGAATTGGAGATCGCACCAAGCCATAGGAAATGTTGTGGACCATTTTGGTGAAACTCCTCGTTTCTACTGTTTAGATGCGTGGCACAGTAAAAATACACCGTAATGGGAGAAAACAATTATTTCCTTTCTTGGGAATCATCATTCATGAGTCTTTCCTGGCTCGGCGTAATCCCGGTAAGCTGTTCAGCGGTAGGTTCTAGGAGATCAGAACAAAGGGTGGTCCTCATCGACACCAAAAAGAGCTGATCAGTGATGAAAGCAGCTTAAATGAACACTTTTGGGAATTAAAAACTCTGAACTTATTCCTGCACCATCATTTGCAAAGTCCTCACTATGCTTTTTCAAGTGTTTATTTTTTCACGCAGCACCTTCGGGGGGTTGTTTTGAGGTAGTTTTCACTTGTCAGTGTGCACAAGAAGTGCTGAATGCGAGGGGAAAGCTGCTGCAGAGAGAGGTAAGTGAGGGAGGGAATTACAGAGTGGAGGGAATTACTCTGTTTCAGTGAGGCTTTGTATAAATCCCTTGGCAAAAAATACTTTAATGTTGTGCGTTGAGTTAAACCAGTGATGTTGCTGTATGTAAAATTTGAGTATATTTTGTTTGGTTTGAAGTGTTCAGTGAGAGGAATTTCCTGTCTTGGCTACATACTGAGACCATGAACAAGGCAACTACTAGATGAACTCAGGTTTCTTCTACGGGCACAATAGATGTTCATTGTCCCATGATGTTAGGCTTTACCAAGGGATGTTTTACGAGTGGTGTGTGTCCTCACTGCAGTATCATCACTGCTGAGAGAAGCTGTCCTGCTCCTGAGGCATCTCCTCCACTGGGATTGCGCGAGCTCCCAATAAACACACAACCACCCAGGACGGGGAATCGACAGAGGTTTAAACTGATGGTTCAGGTTTGTTTTACCTCAGATCATCTGCTTTCTTCTGCTGTGCAAAAAGGTTAAGGGAGCTGGGGTTATTCAACTCAGAGAAGAGAGGGCTCCAGGGTGACCTGATAGCAGCCTTCCAATCCATGAAAGGGGCTGCAGGAAAGCTGGAGAAGGGCCTTTTACCAGGGTCCATAGTGATAGGACAAGGGGCAATGGCCTGAAACTGCAAGAGGGCAGATTTAGATTAGCTATAAGGAAGAAATTCTTCTCCATGAGAGTAGTGAAGCACTGGCACAGGCTGCCCAAGGATGTTGTGGATGCCCCATCCCTGGAAGTGTCCAAGGCCAAGTTGCACGGGGCTTGGAGCAACCTGGGCTGCGGGAGAGAGGTTGCCCTGCCCAGGGCAGGGGGGTTGGAACAAGATGATCTTCAAGGTCCCTTCCAACCTTAACATTCTACAATTCTATGATCACGTTCTTCATCTGAGTTTACCCACCAGGCAACATGAATGAACAGCGTACGAAAAGGAGACCACAGGGCGCGTTCTGCATGAGCGATGCTTGGGGATAACTTACCAACACTCCTGCCTGCTGAAAAAAGACATCAAAGAGGGTACAGCTTATTTATCTCGGGAATAAATGAGCGTATCACCAGGTGCTGTCCAGTCTCCAACAGAGAGGCATTGTTCTGTCCTAAGTTTTGCGTATTTACGCAGAAGTACTCGTACCTATAGCCCTGCTTGCATTTCAGGGGAAACTACACAGAGCCCTGAGCAAGGCTGTGAAGACTTGGCATCAGAAGTCGGTTTTATGATGCGTACCAACTATCGGTAAATATATCTGCAGGAGAGTGAGTGGTGTACAGCGACAAGTAGTTTTGCAAGTATTCACATTTTGTTCCAGTGATCTGAACAAAAGAGATCGTGCTGAATGCTGAAGACGCTGTTTCACTGGGCACAAAAAAACCTCTGGGAGTGCAGCAACGAGGTGCTGTGTGTGCTGTGGTTGATGTCTTAATACGTGGGGGAAAATGGCCAGACACAGTAAATCCTGTCAGTAGATCTGCTCAGTGGTTCTCAAAAGGCCCTGAATGCAGGCTTTTAATCTGTAACTCTGGAGGCTGCTGTTTGAAAATAGTCTTTAAAATAACAGAAGCAATGCTAACAGAATTAAGGAAGAATTTAAAAACACGAGCTCTAAATGAGCTGTTTGCACCAGATACACTCTATTATTATTATTCCTAATTGAGAAAAATGTACCTGGTTGGATATAAATGTCTGATAATTGAAGCTAATGTTTGCCTTTAAGGGAAAGACTGGGTCTGCCCTGTTTGGTTTCTCTTATCTTTCTGGTCTTTCATGTCAAGGGGAGGACGATTGTTGCTCCCACCACGCTGGCATTCACAGGTAGGCTTCAAAGAGCAACAATCAGAAATAACTTCCGTTCTCCAAAAAGCCACATACCTGTGCTCCTCGCTGCTTTGTTAAAACTGAATTTCAGGCAAAGTGAAAAATGGATGGAGTGATGACATCGAAACCTCTTTGCTGGCAAGCAGAAACCCCCTTTCCAAAGCACCGGCAGGTTTGGGTCATCAGGTGGGTCTCAGTTTTAATACTCATCATTTGTTATCGATTTATTACCAGGGGCCATGCCCAAGATGACCATACTCGTTCACACTGGACCTAAGTCATGTGCAGCATATTCTGGGACACCTACCTACTGAGATGTGGGCTTTTAAAATCACAACCTGATGTGCAAAGGCAAATAATGATTTAATGTGATCCCAGATGAATGGCAAGGAGCAGCCCAAAGTACCTCTGAGACCGGTGAAAGAGTCTTTGCTTAAAATTGAAGCTGTTGCCTGGAGGAGAAAGAGATGTTCTGTTCTTAGAGATGGGCTGGAGTCTCCTCTCAGCAGTGGCGCAGCCCTCAGGTGGCTTGTGCTGGCCAAGGTCTCCCTCTAGAGAGCCCGATGCTCTTTACTTCTTTGCTCAGAGAGAGGCATTGGGCAGGGAATCCTGCAGCCTCCCCGTGATTTGTCTTCACATCAGTTTACATTATTTGCTTAAAAATATTCCTCCAAAGTAGAGCTTGCAGACTGAGCTTGTTTGTGGGGCTTGCAGGACTCTGTCCCTGTGAATTGTCCCACAGCTCAGCCAGTTTTACATAGACTTTTAACTTTATTCTGGGGAATAACAGGAGAAGAATTCATATTCCAGCCTAAGCTGCCCAAAGAGCTCTATAAACAGACAGATTTCCTGCAGGATTCTGGAAATGAAACCCTGTTGCAGTGCTTGTACTCTCTTGGTAGAGATGCTTGCTGGTCTCTTCTTCAAAGTACCAAGTGACAGGATGAGAGGAAATGGGCTCAAGTTGCACCAAGGGAGGATTGGATTGGATATTAGGAAAATTTCTTTACTAAAAGAGCAGTGAAGCATTGGAACAGGCTGCCCAGGGCAGTGGTGGAGTTACCCTCTCTGGAAGTGTTCAAAAAACCTGTAGATGTGGCACTTGAGGCCGTGGTTTGGTGGTCACAGTCGTGCTGAGTTGATGATCTTAGAGGTTTTTTCCAACTTTTACGATTCCGTGATTCTATACATTATTACTGTTAATGCTGTGGCTCACTAGTTTGCTCATTGTGGCTTCTCCAGCAACGACACCGGGTTGCCTCTGCCCAGCGTGCGTTACACCGGGGAATCCTTAATGCTCTGCTCCTCTTCCCCAGGGCTGCCCGAGCCCTGGAGAGCTGTTCCCTCCCAGGAGCTGCAGGGCCTTGGCAGCTCCCCAGCGCCCAGACCTGCTCAGCTACTTCTTATGCAAACAAGGTCAGGTGTATGTGTCTGCTGGGGTAACGTAAGGAATGAAGAAGCTCCTGCTACCTGACCCTGGGGGAGAAAGCCAGGAAATCCCTGCTGCCGCAGGCAGTGGAACACTTGGGAGTCTCCTCTTGCAGCCTGTGAGCCTGATGCTCTCTTAACATCCCAGGTAGAAGGTAACGTGACCCCACCACAGGAGGGGACTGCTATGGGTGAGCTGTCTGTCTGAATTAATTACAGCTACGCTCAGCAGAATGCAAAATAGCAGTGTCCAGGGGAAGGAAGGGTGAAAGGGGCAAAATGCGCAAGCCTGGTGCTCCCCCGGGGGGTGCGAGGAGGCTGGTGGGATTCCAGGAACCATCTCTGCAACTCATTTGGCCATCCACGCACCAGCAGCGTGGGGGAAGAAGCTGCAGGAGCTTATGTTCTGCTAAGCAAAAGCCAGCGGGCCTGCTTTCAGGATAAAAAGATAGGTTTTATTGCCTCGAGCTAGAGATGAGCAAGCATTCCAGATGCGGGGTACAGCAAGCGGTCAGTGCAAGCAGACGGTGCGTCGTGCCCACCCAGCAGTGTCTTGGCAGCAATCCACGGGGGTTTTAGATGTGTGGCTCATTTAGGCTTTGATTTAACACCCACTGCAGTGTGTGGGAGTCACTGCTGGATCGGGAGCTGCTGTTTCATCTTCTCAGGCACTAAATTGAAGGATTTTTAAATTTTTTTTTAAAACTCCAGCCTTGTTTTCTTCACCAGGGCATTATGCTGTGAGACTTTTGCATGTGGAGCTAATTAAGAAGTGGAGGGGTGCAGGGGTTAATGTAAATGTACTCTGCAAAAGATCTGTTCGGTGCTTGTGAGAGCTGTATTTAATAAGTAGAAGGATGTTCTCTCTGCTTTGGGAATTCATGGCAACCATCTGAATAAAAATTTAAAAATAAACCCAGAGCAGCATTGCAAAGCTAATCTTCTATGCCTGAAGGGAGCCCACGTACACATTAAAGAATAATCAGGCTGGTAGGAATCATGGAACCTCTGGGTTTCACAAAATGCACTCAAGAAGCAGCACGTGAAGCTCACAGCTAGAGCAAGAGAGGCATTAACGATTATCAGAGAGACGCTGAAATGGCACATGAGCCTTGGAGCTGAGTCATCTCATAGATAAATCCACGGAGAGAAAATATGAACCGAACTGATAGTCTTGATTTAGAGAAGAAGAGGCACTTTTAATAACGTGCATAAACAACCAGAGGTTTTTCTGATGGCCTTCAGTCCGTGACGTAAGATCCAGAACGTCCCGAACCACCTCAAGAAGGAACCACCCATGAAACGACCCCTGCTGAGATCCTCGCCCCCGTGACAGCTCCCGATGGGGTGGCTGGTGTCTCCAGCTGCTCCCTCCTGAGCCACGAGGTCAGCGTCACCCGATGTCAGCGTGGGAGGCACATGGTGGTAGGAGAAAAAGAGGTCTGAGCAGTTCTCACTGACGGGCAAAGGTCGGTGACAGACACGTAACCATCCCTGTGCTCTGTCTGGGCACCACGGGAGCCTAAACCTCTCGGTATTTCTATGCCATGGAGTGTCGTTCCCACATGCTCCCCCTCTGCACCCAGACGCGCTTTAAAAGTGCAATTTGTGGGGCAAAAGCTCATGGACCGTGATCTCCGCAAGAGTGTTTCTGGCAGTCAGGGCTGCAAATGTCCCCCGTTCCCCGGAGAGCCCCGGTGTTGGGATGCTTTTGGCAGAGGGTGCAGACAACCACAGTGCCTGGAGACATGCTGGGGAGAGAGGAGCTGGCACCCCGTCACCATGACCTTGTGTCCAGGGCTGGCGTGTTTGAGCATGAAAACGAAGTTAAAAATTCAGTGAAAATGAATGTTATTTGGTTGGTGTCGGCAGTGGGCCTGCAGTGCTCCTCAGCTGGGGCATCTTACCTTGTCCGGTGGGTCTCAAGGTGATGGGGATTGAGGTGGAGGAAGGAAGTGGGGCAGGGTGAAAGGAATTCCTCTTGGGAAATTGTGCTTTGGCTGGAAACTCGTGCTCTCAGATGAAGAGGAAGAGGAATGCCTGGCTGTGGTGGAGCTAGTCCACCCAGTACCTGGGCTCGACAGACCTGCCAAGTGCTGCGACGCTTTCAGCGCACGGTGCAGCAGGGTTTGAGCGTGGCTTTATTGCCACCAGCGACCCTTTAAATCCATGTTTTGTGTTGAGCCTGATAAAGCACGATCATGCGAGCTCTTGGCTGCGGCTGACTGAAGGCAGCCAGCAGAAGGAAGGATGCTGCGGTGGCTGATTCAGACAGGATGAGGACACCGTGAAGCGATGGGTGAGGCGGCGAGCAGGGAGGTGAGCGGTCGGGTGCAGCTCTGGCTGTGTGTCCCGTGTGTTTTCAGAGAAGCCACCGAGGCTTGGGCTGGCTGAGAGGGTGTTACTGGCAGAGATGCTGCACTAAATCCTGTCCCAGCCCCTGTGCTGGGGTGATCTGCTTAGGCTGGCCAGACAAGCTTGTTTTGCTGGTATGCTTTATTCCGCTTGAGGAACACAGAGAAATGGTCTTTTCCTTGTGTAATCTGTATTTCTACCAGAAGCATTTCTTGACACAAATTGACCCAAAAATGCTTTGTTGTGCAACTGGTGTTTTTTGTTGGTTTAGTTTACTGTCCTTTTCAGGGACGGTGGGTAGGACCAGCCTGCTTCCAATGGGGGCTGCACCACGTGCTTCTGCAGCAGGTCTGGTTTAGAAATCTCTGCAAATGTAACGGTGTCAATCAGCAGAATGAGGTTAGTGAGAGCAGTTTACCACTAAATGCTTTTTTTTTTTTTAATTACTCTAGATTATTTAACAAGACCACTCTCTTACTGAAGGCAGCTTCATCACCATGAGAAAGTGTCTCCTGATGGGACCTTTCTGGCAGTTCCCCCCAGAAAGGTCAGCAGGTGACCGGCCACCATCGCTCAACAACCAGCAGTGGGTGATGGTTTGGTTCGGGGTTGCACAAGCAATTTAAGTGCTTGATGTGCTTAATGATTTCCTTTGTTTTATAAATTAGCGGAATAAACCTTGGAGCTGGAATAGGAAACGAATGTCCCTCATTACGATGCGGAGCCTTTGATCTGTGCCGTCCCGCTCTGTCCCCGTTTCTCTCCCCCTTCACGAAACACACACCAGGCTGTTGGTGCCACGGGGCGCGCTGGCCAAGTCCCCTTCATTTGGGGGTGTCCCACATTAGTAGAATTTGCTGAAAAGAGCAAAAACTGCCTTGTTGCCATTTTATTCAGATTAATATGCAAATCAGGAGGCAAATGCGTCCAAGGAATGTAGGTCACGGTGGGAACGTGCGGAGCGGGAGAAGGGACGAGTGATGGGGACCTAGGGGGCTGCCTCAGGACAGCCTCCTCTACTTTCTGCTGGTCGTTGCAAGTCCCGTTGGGTCTGTCGGAGCTACTCAGCGACTCCTCTGCTGGACTTTGGTTTTGTGATGAAGCTGGAATCTTATAAAGTCGCCGCTGTGGTGCGGGAGTGGTGTTTCCCAGGGCTTTCGTAGAAGGAGTTGTTTCTGTGCAGCCCTCACGAGGGAACGGAGGCGGCCAAAAATCTCTTCGAGCCCGACCACAACCGCCCTGCCTCGTGCTGCTCCGTCAGCCACATCCGGGAGGACAAAGTCTGTCCCTTTGTATGGAAACGCAGCTTGAAGCTTGTTTGCAAACCTCTTCCGTGCAGATTTTGGAGCTGATACTCCTCAGAACAAAACGTGCTGAGGAAGGGAGGAAGCGAGTTATCTTTAGCAAGGTGGACTGAGCCAGGGCCAGGCAATCGTTAGCTTTGCTGATCTCTGATGCTGCTAAACTGAGATCGGAGCCAGCTTTATTTGCGTCGGCGCTCCGCTGAGTGCGCGGCGCTTACAAATTGTGGATGGCGCTGCTGGTGCTGCCCACGGGTCTAAAAAAATTATCTTGATTTTGATTCGGGATATCAGTTTTAACTGTCTGCTTTAAAGAAGTGACCAGGGCGATTATCTCTGGTTTATAGCAGGAAAACTGAGCTGCCCAAGTCAGGAGGCTAGTAACTGGGGCAAAACACAACCCCGAACCCGGTCCATCCCTGCCCTTCCCCTACCTCATAAGCCATCTCTGTGGAGTGGAGGGGGACGGTTTTTTTCAGTTGTATCCTCTCCTGCAATCAGCCTTGAAGGCAGCTGGGCCAGGGGTTCAAGCTCTTGCTCCTTCACATGAAAATCCTACCGCGTTCAGACGGATTTGGCCGACATTAAGTGAAAGAGCGAAATTCAGGAGAATGTGTCAAGCCAAGGGGTTCATAAAACAGCCCCAGACTTTGTCTCTGCCAGTAAAAAATCTCCCATGAACTTGCTGCAGCGTCCTGTCCACAGCGTGAACAGCAACATGGGAAACCAAAACCCAGAAAGGCCGATGGACTGGTTTTACGTCAAACTAAAAGCAATATATATTTTTTCAGAGATTACAGCCCTGCATTCTCAATACCTCTCACTATTTGTTTGCACCCGCAGTCATGTGGCACTGGTTACACAAATCCTAGCCTGCCTAAATGCAATCTTCTCCTCAACGCGCTCAGCAGGGAGGAGGAATGAGCTGAGTCACTGCACAAAATTGTTGGCAGAGCCTGGCCCTCCCCACCCATGGCACCCGACCTTGCGGGCTCCCCACCCGCGTGTCGCAGCCCTCCCGCCTCCGAGCACCTTCCCCGGGGAATGAGGACCAGGGCTCTCTGGCCTTTTTCTGTCGCGCCACCTCATCGCCGTGATGCCTGCGAGGAAGGAGTAGCGCAGAATTTCCTTGATGATACGTGTTGCAAAGAAGCCTTATCTCAGCCGTGCTTTTTAAATGACAATATAGGAGCGGTGAAACCTTTCCCCTGCTTCCCTCACGGTGACGTTGCAGCCACGCTTTGCAGGTTGGTCGGTTGTTGGGGTTTTTTAAACATAAACCACTCCATCCTTGAACCTTGCCTCTGACTCAAGTGGGTTTTACTCAGGTTTAGCACTAAAAATTCAGTTGTGCAACTTGAACAGGTACCGAGCACGACCAACGAACAACCATCCCAGTAAGACAGAGTCAAACTGGAGAGTGTTTCCAGTTCACACAGAAGCAGAACGATTTACCAGGCAGCGTCTGTCCTGCCAGCGCCTCAGACACAACGTGAACGCACACGCATTCTTCTGTGGTTTCAGGAAATACAGAAAAGAAGTATTCAATGTCAGCAAACCTGAAAAGACTTTTTAAAACAGTGTGACAGACTTTTTTTTTTCTTCCTGGAACTCTGCAAGCTGACACGGAGCAGCATAAATCAAGGTTTCAAACAATCAAGGTGGTCAACGGTCACACCAACAGCTATGGAGCAAATAGGATTTTATTTTTTTTTTAACCCTACTCCAGATATAGAAGTCATGAGGTGCCTGATCATCACCGTTCGCTTAACAACTTAATGAGTTCAACACGGAAGCAGACGGGCGCAGAATAATCCAGCCTCTTCCGAGCGCAGGTGGATCAGACCCCTCTGCAATCACCGGTGACGCTTGTGGCCAATGTCACCACCCTCCAGGGACTTCAGGAAGAACCCTTTAAAGTAAAAGAGGGCAGTGCCTCCACCTTCAGCGCAGTCCTACAGCATTCCTGGCCGAGTTTTGGGAGAAGCCAATTACAGCCAATTAGGAGTAATAAGGCTGCAAAAATAAAAAACATTCCTGAAGTCACTGGCTTGGAAAGCAAGGCGAAGCATGCGAACGAGCGTACTGAAACACCTGACAGGGCCGAAGAGCAGAGCAAGCACCAGGCTCCCATCGCCTCCCTGTTCTACTGTTTTTTTTGTAGAGAAAACGTGAGGGTTTAGCAGGAGTCAGGCGGTTTCTGTCCTTAGCTCTGCCTCTTTGCATTAACTTTAGCCAAATAGTAATTAAAATAAGAATAATCTCACCGCAGCTGTATTACTTAACCTGCAGTTAGCATGCTTGTCGGAGCTGTGTGGTTCTATATATAGAACAATTATGTTTATAACATAAAAGAAGAGTTAGTTTCAGGTCAGGGATTCATGCTGTTGAGATAAACATCAGGAGGTCATGCAGACATTCTCTCATGAAACACCTAACGTAACAAAACCAAATTTTTATAAATATTTATTGAATACAGGTCAAAATCAAAAGCCAAGTTTTAAATAAAAAGAATCAGACATACAAGCCTAACTTGGTTTCCACTTGGCTACACTGAAACTCTGCAGGATTCAATTCCCTGGTTTTTTAGCTTGATTTTTCACTGCAAAACATCAACACGGTTTTTATTCCGATTAAGTGATTGAAGTACAGTCAAATTTAAATGTTCACAGTATGATCACCATGGTCAACACCTGGTCAAAAAGTCTTTCAGGAAGAGGGAAAAAAAATTAAAATGCTAACTTTGCTTTCAAACTGAGGTAGACAGGTCACGGTGACTTGAGGGCTGAGGGTTTGGGGTTTTTAAAATTTTTTTAATGCATTAGGCAACAACTGAGATTGTTATGTTAGTACTTCTGACAGTGAGAAACTTTGTTTCAAAAAAGTAGGTTTTTAAATAGAAATATTCCTCTTCTGTTACCAAAATAATCAGAAACATCATAGAAAACTATGCATCTTTCCTCTTATAATTTAAGCCTGCTATGTAACAAGCCATGGTAAAGCAGCCAGCTACGAGCTCGCTGTTCACAGTGTAGAATGTGCAATTCTTTACCTTTCTCTTGCTCTCCAGCCGAGGAATACAGATCAAGAAGGCTGTAGCTTAAGCGTTTTAACCTGTCTACACACACACACACAGAGGTTGTTTTAGCTTTTCAGCCATTAAGGATAAAGTTTGAGGTCTCCACCAACACATCTGCGTGACAGCACACACGGCGTTTATAGCTCCCCTCGGGCAGCTCCTTTTCCACAGGTGTCTGCGAGCCAGGTTTCATCCTGTCGCTTTTGGAGCCAGATCCTGTCGCTGATTTGGTTCGACATCCAAAAGGACAGACACGGAGAGAAGAAATCCAAGCTGCTTCTGCGAGAGCAAACCGAGGCCCCAGTCACGTTACTCCACAATTTCTATCCCCCCAGGCAGAGGCTAGTGGCCAAAGAACAGCTCGGAAACGGGTCTGCGCTTCACCACAACCTCCCCTTCCTCCTCCTCCATGACCTCCGACAGGGAGGAATATGAAGGGAAGCCCCCTCTGGTCTTTGGCTTCCTCCTCGGGCCTGTCGTGGCAGCCAGGAGCTTGTTTAAGGACGAGGGCTTCCTTAAACCTTTGGTGAGATCGTAGAAAGCCATGTCATCGGATATGACCCCCAGGAAATAAAGTGCTGGTGGAGCTAAAGATGGAAGCCGCAAGCTTCGTGCTCTTCTTGATGGGCACAGAGGGCTCCGCGTTGTGGGTGAGGCTGGGGTCCCCCAACAAGCGCCTCACGGCGGAGGAGGTCCCTTCCTTTAAGTACTGGTGCGGCTTCTTCCCGCTGTAATCCCTCAGGTCGGTCTTGGCATGGTAGCTGTAGACCAGCATGGTGATGATCTTCTCCTGGCCATGGATGGCGGCCAGGTGCAGAGCCGTGTAGCCGCCGTGTGACCTGGCGTCCA